>NC_053499.1:30720525-31020525 GCF_905171775.1 Rana temporaria | reverse complement strand
CCGCCACTACCAAATGCTGTTTTTGCAGAGCAGGAATAGACCTGCTGGAGCTCTGTTAACACAGGTCATGGCCGCTGCTCACCTCCCACTGTGCAGCCGTGCCTGTGTTGGCTCTGAGGTAGATGGCTGCAGAGCTGAGCTGTGTCTCGTTTCACACATAGCTCAGCCTCAGCGCACACCAGCGCTGACATCCCCTTCTCTCTCTGCACAGACACGAGGACTCTGATGTAAGAGGGGCCTCTGTGTGGACTCTGATGTAAGGGGGGGCCTCTGTGTGGACTCTGATGTAAGGGGGGCCTCTGATGTAAGGGGGGCCTCTGTGTGGACTCTGATGTAAGGGGGGCCTCTGTGCGGACTCTGATGTAAGGGGGGCCTCTGTGCGGACTCTGATGTAAGGGGGGCCTCTGTGCGGACTCTGATGTAAGGGGAGGCTCTGTGCGGACTCTGTCGTAAGAGGGGCCTCTTGTGATCATGAAAAATCTTAGACTGTTTTCCTCGATCCATCACCACGGTCTATGGGCCACTTGACTGGACTTGCCCCCCAGGCCTAAGGCTGCCAGCCCTCCCCTGATACAGAGGCAGCATCCGATAACTCCTGCCTGCTTACTCCACAGCTGGTGGCTGCAGTCTTCACAGGAGCGAGTGCTTACCAGAACCCACCATCCTATGCTGTGTGTGCTTACTACAAAAAGCGTGAAGATTGTCTCTCCTCTGTGCTGTTCTTTCTGCACAAGTCGGGGCTTTTACAGCTGCAACACAGGTGGGTGGAGCAGGAAGAGATCATCACAGTGCAGCTCCGTCCCCTACTTCCTGCCCAGCTCTCACTGGGGCAGACTGAGTGAAGACCTCAGAGGAATGATGGCAGCCTGAATCTTCTCCAAATGTGAGTCCCGACCTTCTCTGCCTTCTATACAATGCTGTACACCTGCTCTGCACCTTGCAGGGACCATTTACAAAGTGAAAGTAACTTTCTTGAATAGGATGAGAATTACCAGGACTTCTGTCACAAAGTCACACAGAGATATATTCAACATACACATTATATCTTATTAAAATATATTAGTGCTGTCAGTTAAACGCGCTATTAACGGCGTTAACGCAAACCCATGTTAACGCCGTAAATGTTTTTATCGCACGATTAACGAGGCGGCGTTCGGGGGTTATACCGGCATCATCCCGGTACTGTTGTTTAGAGCCGGCGATCGGCTATCCAAACATAACAACCGTTGCGGCTAAAAGCCGCTCGGTTGTTATGCCGGAGGAGCGGGAGGGGACATCCCCCCCCCCTCCCGCCGCCTTTCGCCGCTCTGACCGGGCCTCCCGTCCCACCGGGAGACCCGATCCTAGATCCGCCGCCTTCTGTGTCCAGGTTGGAGACTGACACTAAGCCGTAAGCGGCTTTGATTCAGTCTCCGCATTGAAACCACGGAAGCGGCGTCATGACGTCACTTTCGGGTTTCTCGGCTACCAATGGCGCCGGATTTAAAAAAGTACACAGTATTCAGAATCGCCGTTTTCGGCGATCTGAATACTTTGAAGTGCAAAGGAGGGCTCGGAGGTCTTTTAGACCCCCGATCCCTCCATAAAGAGTACCTGTCACCACCTATTGCTGTCACAAGGGATGTTTACATTCCTTGTGACAGCAATAAAAGTGATCAAAATGTAAAAAAATAAAAAAACACAATTTAATATTATAAAAAAAAAAAAATAAATAAGAAAACAAAAAAATTTTTTTTTAAAGGGTGAACCTCCTTAACCACTTACCCCCCGGACCATATTGCTGCCCAAAGACCAGAGTACTTTTTGCGATTCGGGACTCTGTCGCTTTAACAGACAATTGCGCGGTCGTGCGACGTGGCTCCCAAACAAAATTGGCGTCCTTTTTTTCCCACAAATAGAGCTTTCTTTTGGTGGTATTTGATCACCTCTGCGGTTTTTAGTTTTTGCGCTATAAACAAAAATAGAGCAACAATTTTGAAAAAAATGAATATTTTTTACATTTTGCTATAATAAATATCCCCCAAAAATATATAAAAAAACATTTTTTTTCCTCAGTTTAGGCCGATACGTTTTCTTCTACATATTTTTCGTAAAAAAAAATCGCAATAAGCGTTTATTGATTGGTTTGCGCAAAAGTTATAGCGTTTACAAAATAGGGGGTAGTTTTATGTCATTTTTATTATATTTTTTTTACTAGTAATGGCGGCGATCAGCGATTTTTTTTTTTTTTCGGTACTGCGACATTATGGCGGACACTTCGGACACTTTTGACACATTTTTGGGACCATTGGCATTTTTATAGCGATCAGTGCTATAAAAATGCATTGGATTACTATAAAAATGCCACTGGCAGTGAAGGGGTTAACACTAGGGGGCGGGGAAGGGGTTAAGTATGCCTGGGTGTGTTCTTACTGTGGGGGGGGGGGGGGGTGGCCTCACTAGGGGAAACACTGATCCTCGGTTCATACATTGTATGAACCGAAGATCAGCATTTCCCCTGCTGACAGGACCGGGAGCTGTGTGTTTACACACACAGCTCCCGGTCCCCGCTCTGTACCGAGCGATCGCGTGTGCCCTGCCGCGATCGCGCCCGCCAGGCACACGCACGGGAGTCGGGGGCGAGCGGGGGGCGCGCGCGCGCGCCCCTAGTGGCGGCTGGGAGAGAGGACGTCATATTACGTGCTCTCGCCCAGCAGAGCCACCTTGTGGACGTATTTCGACGGTGCGGCGACGGCAAGTGGTTAATAGCGCGATTAATCGTGAGTTAACTATGACATTAATGCGATTAATCGCGATTAAAAATTTTAATCGCTTGACAGCACTAAAATATATATATATTTTTTTTAATTAGATATAATGTATATATATGGAATACATCTCTATGTAGCACCTCCAGAAGTCCAAGTAATTCCTAACCTATCAAAAAATGTTAGCATGAACCACAAGGAATGTGATTTTTTTAATACAGCCCAACAATTGTAGCTGGTGTTTTTTTTTTTTTGGGGGGGGGGGGGTCAAACAACACCCCCGCTAGCGGCCTAAGAAGGAGAAAAAAGAAAAAGCCCCTGTGTTAGGAAAAGTCCTGCAAGCAGCATCTTAGAGGCTGTTTGGGAGTGCTGCTGTATACACCGCTCCCAAAACGCCCTGTCCATTGAAATGAATGGGCTTCCAAAGCGCCTGAAAAATGCTTATTAAAAAATGCTTCCGAAGCATTTTTCAGGTGCTTTGGAAATGCTGCCCATTCATTTCAATGGACAGGGCGTTTTGGGAGCGGTGTATACAGCAGCACTCCCAAACAGCCTCTAAGATGCTGCTTGGAGGACTTTTCCTAACGTCCCACAAGTGCACCGCCCCAGTGTGAAAAGTCACACTGAAATGAATGAGAGGCGGTTTTCAGGCACTTAATAGATGCTATTTCTAGTGCTAAAATGCCTCAAAACCGCCTCAGTGTGAAAGGGGCTTTAAAACATTGTTCAATCAGCAGCTTGCAACAAATCAGCTGTAGCACTAATCCGTGTATACTGACGATGGAGAGTCTCCGCTGTCAGTCTTTGCATCCACATCGCTTGTGTAGATGCAAGAACCTGTCAGCTAGCAAACTGAATAAAAAAAACCTGTGCACATGTACCAACTTAAAGCGGGAGTTCACCCATTTATTTATTTTTTGATCTTTTCCCCTTAGATTCCTGCTCGTTTTGTCTAGGGGAATCGGCTAGTTGTTTTAAAATATGAGCTGTACTTACCGTTTACGAGATGCATCTTCTCCGCCGCTTCCGGGTATGGGTCTTCGGGAGCGGGCGTTCCTATTTTGATTGACAGTCTTCCGAGAGGCTTCCGACGGTCGCATCCATCGCGTCACGAGTAGCCGAAAGAAGCCGAACGTCGGTGCGGCTCTATACTGCGCCTGCGCACCGACGTTCGGCTTCTTTCGGAAAATCGTGACGCGATGGATGCGACCGTCGGAAGCCTCTCGGAAGACTGTCAATCAAAATAGGAACGCCCAGTCCCGCAGCCCATACCCGGAAGCGGCGGAGAAGATGCATCTCGTAAACGGTAAGTACGGATCATATTTTAAAACAACTAGCCGATTCCCCTAGACAATATGAGCATGAAGCGAAGGGTAAAAAGTGTCATGTGCGGGTGAACCCCCGTTTTAAAGCGGTTGTAAACCACAGCAGTTAAAAAAAAAAAAAAAAATACACTGGAAGACAATTGCACAATGTGCTAGTATGCATCGCATACTAGCACATTATGAAATGCTTGCCTTAGAAGGAGGCACTCTAACAGGGCTTTCCTCCCCCCCTGGCATTGCTTCCGGGTTTGCGGGCTCTGGCTGTATGAGTGGCTGGAGCACAATGACGTCACTCCCACTCATGCAGAGAGCATTTGAGAGGTGGTGAGAAGACGATGGAGCGCCGCCCCCTCTGGCTCTCACCGCCACTGAGTATAATAAAATAGATTCATGCATTGAACGAATCTATGTTATTATCACCGCTGTTCTATTTAGATGGTCGGCGCTCATGTCCGGCCATCTGAATAACGGCAGCTGGTTGGCTGTACGGAAGTGCCTATCAGAGCCAACGGCTCTGATAGGCTTTTCCGAGTACAGCCCTCGGGTCCCGGAAGCTTATACAAGGAACGCACTAGGGATGCGCTCCTTGTATAAGACTGACAGGCGTCTCAGCCAATCAGGTTCACCGGTTCTGGTAACCTGGTAACCTGATTGGCTGAAGTGTCATCGAGGGCGGGAGAAGACATTGAGGGACGGTGGAAGCAGGATGGCTGACCCCAAAAAGGTAAGTGCCGGGCTGAAATGGGGAGGGGCGTTTTACAGGGCACAGTGGCAGAATTTAACAGGGCACAGTGGTGAGTACAATTGATGGGCACAGTGGCGAGTACAATTGATGGGCACAGTGGCGAGTACAATTGATGGGCACAGTGGCGAGTACAATTGATGGGCACAGTGGTGACAACAATTGATGGGCACAGTGGTGACAACAATTGATGGGCACAGTGGTGACAACAATTGATGGGCACAGTGGTGACAACAATTGATGGGCACAATGGTGACAACAATTGATGGACACAGTGTTAACGTTTGATGGCATGGCACAGTGGCTGCGTTTGGCATGGCACAGTGGTGACAACAATTGATGGGCACAGTGGTGACAATTGATAGCACATTGGCTGCGTGTAATGGCATGGCACAGTGGTGACAGTTGATTGGCACAGTGGCTGCGTTTGATGGCATGGCACAGTGGCGACAATTGATGGCATGGCACAGTGGCTGCAATTGATGGGCACAGTAGCTGTGTATGATGGGCACAGTGGCTGCCTTTGATGGGCACAGTGACTGCAATTGATGGGCACAGTAGCTGTGTATGATGGGCACTGTGAGGCTGCAATTGTTTTTTATTTTTTTTTATTTTTTTTTTTGCGGCCCCCCAAAAATTTGGAGCACCAGCCGCCACTGGGTTTCACCCAACCTGCTTTAACCCCTTGAACTCCATGCTGCATGCAGTTGTGGGCTACTTGCAGAGTGCTGTCTTTCACTTGAATGGGTCACTGTCAGTGGGTGCTACACCTGCTGAAAGCAACAGGGAGTATAATTGCAGCCGCGGCATGTGAACCTGCCCAGCTGCTGCCTCTAAAGCTAAAAAAATGGTAGTGGTTAAGGGGCAGTAAAAGCACAGCTCAACCGCAGGGTTTTACTGCACCTCAACCACTAGTGTGAACAATTAAATGTTTTAATACATTTTAAAAAAATATATATTTTTATTTTTTTACTTTGATAAGTGTTTATTAAAGCGGAGCTCAACCCAAAAATGGAACTTTCGCTTTTCGGATTCCTCCCCCCCTCCGGTGTCACATTTGGCACCTTTCAGGGGGAGGGGGGAGCAGATACCTGTCTAATAGAGGTATTTGCTCCCATGTCCGGCGATAGATCGCCGCAGATTCCCCAGCGATCTACGCCATGTCTGGCCCCTCCTCTGTCCCCCCCCGCTGTCCTCTGGGAGACACACAGGTCCCAGAAGACAGCAGGGACCAGTGAGGACATGCAGCGCGACTCACACATGCGCAGTAGGGAACCTTATCGAAGATGCTGGCGCCTCCACCCAGGAGCCAACTTCAGGTGTTTTCACTTTGGGGTGCACACCCTAATGTAATAGGCTGCGCACGCCTATGGTCTTGACAGTGTGTATGCAAGGAAAGCTTGACAAGATTCTCGTCAAGCCTGACAAGAACGTCGTTGAGGAAAACAACGTTTCTTTTACGACGAGATTCTCGGTCATGTGTACGAGGCCTGACCATTGGTTTTTTTTTTTTTTTTTAAGTCTGCGGAAAATACGCAGTGGCCTGGATTCAGATACATTGGTGTATATTTCTGCAGGCGTAACATATCTCAGATACGTTACGCCGCCATAAATTTGGGTGCAAGTTCCGTATTCAGAAAGAACTTGCGCCCTTAGTTACGGCGGTGTAACGTATGTGGTCCGGCGTAAGCTCGCCTAATTCAAATGTGGATGATGTGGGCGTGTTTTATTGAAATTACATGTGACCCCGCGTAATTGACGTTTTAAAAAAAAATCCCAGTGCCAATTACGCTGCAAATCATCATTGCTTTAGACGTGAACGTAACTTACGTACAGCCCTATTCACGAACGACATATACAAACAATGTAAATTTTTCAAAATTCGACGCGGGAACGACGTCCATAATTTTTTTTTTTTAAAGTGTATTTTGTGCGTGTACTCGAGAGAGGAGCCGGACTGCAGGAGTTGCGAGTAGGCAGGCCTCCCCCAGAGGCAATCTGCCACCTTTCTCCATGCCCCGGGTGGCAATGGCGGGTGTGTGAGGGGGTCCTCCCACACAGCCCGCCCTACCTGCTCCGCTTTGAAGCCCAACGGGGCAGAGGGACTTGCCCGCTCTGGCAATGGCGGGTGTGTGAGGGGGTCCTCCTACACAGCCCGCCCTACCTGCTCCGCTTTGAAGCCCAACGGGGCAGAGGGACTTGCCCGCTCAACCAGCCCCGTTAGTCCTTCGCCTCTCTTTTTTAGAGACCGCGTGGTCAAAGTGCGTGCATGTTAACCCAATTTCGAGTGCGTGTGTAAGTGTGGTGTTTTTTTTTTGTGGGAGGGGGGTGGGCGTACTAAGCGCAGGCTTACCTTGCATAGCACACCCACCAAACTCAATTCACATGTAGCCGAGACCGGGATCCGAACCCCTAGCTGCAGAGGTGAATGGCTTATCAGCGCAGTGCCAATCGCGTTGAGCCACCGCAGCTCCCTTACTGCGTCCATTACTACGTCCATACTTAAGCCGAACGTAAACGACGTAAAAAAATGCGCTGGGCGGACGTACGTTTCTGAATTGGCGTATCTACCTAATTAGCATATTCCTCGCGTAATTCTACGGAAGCACCACCTAGCGGCCAGCGTAAATATGCAGCCTAAGATACGACGGTGTAAGACACTTACGCCGGTTGGATCTTAGGGAAATCTATGCTTAACTGATTCTATGAATCAGTCGCATAGATACGACCCGGCAACTCAGATTTACGACGGCGTATCCAGAGATACGCCGTCGTAAATGCTCTCCGAATCCGGGCCAGTATTAAAAACTGACCAATGTCTATAAGTGAAGAAGCTGGGGACCAGAAGACCCAGGGGCAGCCTTTTGCCATCCCACCAGTAGAGGGTGCTGTCTAACAACAGCGTGCCCCAATGAAGGAAAGGCTTATTTAACCGTGAATACAGAAAGAAATATTTTGGATATATTGTTTTGTGAATCCAATTGGTTAACAGCGTCAGTAAGAATTATGATCTCCACCTTACATTACCCTTTCCTGAAACCACGGTGTGGAATGGTTTTTAGATCACCATGCAGTTACAATGTGTATCACACAAAGTCTATCTGCATATTTCACCGTTAAGTTGTTTTTAGATTCCTGAATATTGTGAGAGAGAATGTTAAATGACGTGGAACAAATTGAATGTGACTGAAAATTTGAAGCTATAAATGCTTCATGAAGACTTATTGAAAGCTAAATATCCTTTTTTTTTTCCTTCCTCCGAATCTCTGGAGTTTTCATGCCGATTTTAATGTTTGGGTTTTAATCATTTTGCTAACTGCTCTTAAACTAACAAACTTTATTATCTTATTTTTCTGTTTGCATTTCGCAACAATCAAGAATCATTTTATGTTCTGGTTATGTTTTTCTTGCGATCACATTCAGGTAGATGGTAGATGGTGTGTAGTAACTCAGGACAGCCAATCAGACTGTGGTCAGAACCAGTGGCGGCCCGTCCATAGGGGGCGCCCGGGCGCCACAACCCCCCCCCCCCCCCCCTGTAGTCATAAAAAAAAAAAGGCTTTTAAACATTTGTTTTGCAGCGCCGCGCAAATAACATACACTCATGCATTGCCTGAGTGTATGTTATTGTGGCCAGCCTATTCAGATAACCGGACATTGGGCGCCGATTATCTGAATAAGGACAGCTGGTTGGCTGTGCGAAAGTGCCTATCAGAGCCCCAGATGTCTTATCCTCGGAACGTAGTGGGCTACGCCCCTTGGATAAGACTGACGGCCGTCTCAGCCAATCATGTCCACTGATTCTGGTTATCAGTAACCTGATTGGCTGAAACGTCATCAAGGGCGGCAGAAGACATCGAGGGACCGTGGAAGGAGGATGGCGAACCCCAGAAAGGTAAGTGCCGGGCGGGAGGGGGTGGGGGCAATCTGACTGGCAGCATTTTACAGGGCACAGTGGGGACAATTGATGTGGGGACAATTGATGTGGGCACAGTGGGGACAATTGATGTGGGGGCAATTGATGTGGGCACAGTGGGGACAATTGATGTGGGCACAGTGGGGACAATTGATGTGGGCACAGTGGGGACAATTGATGTGGGCACAGTGGGGACAATTGATGTGGGCACAGTGGGGACAATTGATGTGGGCACAGTGGGGACAATTGATGTGGGCACAGTGGGGACAATTGATGTGGGCACAGTGGGGACAATTGATGTGGGCACAGTGGCGACAATTGATGGCATGGCACAGTGGCTGCGTTTGATGGCACAGTGGCTGCGTTTGGCATGGCACAGTGGTGACAATTGATGGCGCAGTTTTGACAATTGATGGCACAGTGGTGACAATTGATGGCACAGTGGCGACAATTGATGGCACAGTGGTGACAATTGATGGCATGGCACAGTGGCTGCATTTGATGGGCACAGTGGCTGCCTTTGATGGGCACAGTGGCTGCCTTTGATGGGCACAGTGAGGCTGCAATTGTCTTTTTTTTTCATTTGTTTGCGCCCCCCTAAAAATTTTGAGCACCAGCCGCCACTGGTCAGAACAATGAGGGTGCATTAAGGTGAAAAAACACGAGGCTTTAACCACTTCCATACAGGGCATTTTCACCCCCTTCCTGCCCAGACCAATTTTTAGTTTTCAGCACTGTCGCACTTTGAATGACAATTGCGCGGTCGTGCGACGTGGTTCCCAATCAAAATTTACGCCCTTTTTTTCCCACAAATAGAGCTTTCTTTTGGTGGTATTTGATCACCTCTGCAGGGTTTTTTTTTTTGCGCTATAAACAAAAGAAGAGCGACAATTTTGAAAAAAACACAATGGCCCAGATTCACAGAGAGCGGGCGCACATTACGCCGCCGTGGCACAAATAATATACGCTACGCCGACGCAGCGCAGAGAGGCAAGCATGGAATTCACAAAGCCAGTGCTCTCAAAACTGCGCGGGGTTTCGAAGGCGTAAGTCGGCGTAGGTGGAAGTGGGCGTGAGCCATGCAAATGATGCGTGACCCCATGCAAATGATGGGCCGAGGGCCAGACAGATACGTATCACCAACTGCGCATGCGCCGAGACGAGGACGCATCCCTCTGCTCATAACCACGTCGGAACAACTGCCTAAACTAAGCCTAAACTACGCCAGATCACTGCCTACGGCGTGAACATAACCTACGCCCAGCCAGACACACGTCCAACGTAAAATACTCTGGATTGAGTTCCCTGGTGCAGCCCTTTGCATATCTGCTGATGGGTTGCACCTCCTTTATGGGGCTTAACTTTATGGCGGATGTACAACTTACGCGCACATCGCGTAGCCTGCGTCGGGCGCACATACAATCGTGAATCGCCGTATTTCCCTCATTTGCATATTTAAATAGAAAATCAATGGGAGCGCCACATGCGTCCAGCCTAAATGTGCGCCCACGCTACGCCGGCGTAGGCAAGTTACGTCGGCGGGATGAAGCCTGTTTTTAGGCGCATCTTGGTTTGCGGGTCCGGCGCACAGATACGACGGCGCACATTTGCACTTATGTGGCGTATCTTGAGATACGTCGGCGCAAGTGCTTTGTGAATCTGGGCCAATGTCTTTTTTACTTTTTGATTTAATAAATATCATAATAAAAAAAAAAAAAATTCCTCAGTTTAGGCCGATACGCATTCTTCTACATATTTTTGGTAAAAAAAAATTGCAATAAGCGTAGTTGATCGGTTATAATAGAATGATGGCATTTTTTTTTTTACTAGTAATGGCGGCGATCACATTGAGATGGCTGGGCAGGATTTTTTTTTTGCGCTGTACCCCCTGAAAAACTCATCAGTGTGAAAGGGGTCTCAGTAAAATGAATCAACAGGTGCTAGAAAAGGCTGAAATACTAGTGCTGGGGAAGACTGCAGGAGGGCTACAACAGTAGAGAGTTGAGTAGAAACTCAACTGGCATGAAATACAACCCTTCGATCATTAACCACTTCCCGACGGACGTACGACTATATACGGCCGCCGGGTGGTTCTACTTCTCTGGGGCGCCGTGTTTTTACGGCCGCCCCTTTGCTCATTCCCCGCGCGCGCTCCCGAGCGCGCAGCGGGGAACTGCTGTGAACGGCCAATCGGAGTGGCCGTTTGCTAGGCGATCTGTGCGGCCAATGAGAGATGATCTCATATGTAAACATATGAGATCATCTCTCATTGCCGGCTCTCACAGACAGCGGTGCTGTCAGGGAGAGAGGAGACGGATCTGTGTCTCTTGTACATAGGGAGTGGTACACAGATCGGTCACCTCCCCAGTCACCCCCCTTCCCCCACAGTTAGAACACTAATTAGGGTACACATTTAACCCCTTGCTCACCCCCTAGTGTTAACCCCCTTCCCTGCCAGTCACATTTATACAGTAATTAGTGCATATTTATAGCACTGATTGCAGTATAAATGTGAATGGTGCCAAAAATGTGTCAAAAGTGTCCGATGTGTCCGCCATAATGTCGCAGTCGCAATAAAAATCGCAGATCGCCGCCATTACTAGTAAAAAAAAAAGTAATATAAAAAAAAAAAAATTCTGTACCTTATTTTGTAGGCGCTATAAGTTTTGCGCAAACCAGTCGCTTATTGCGATTTTAGAATACGTATCAGCCTAGACTGAGGATATGAAATGTTTTTTTTTTTTCAAAATTGAGCTATTCATTACAGCAACAAGTAAATTTTTTCAAAATTGTCGCTATATTTTTGTTTATTGCGCAAAAAATAAAAACCGCAGAGGTGATCAAATACCACCAAAAGAAAGCTCTATTTGTGGGAAAAAAAGGACGTCAATTTTGTTTGAGAGCCACGTCGCACGACCGCGCAATTGTCAGTTAAAGCGACGCAGTGCCGAATCGCAAGAAGTCCTCTAGGCAGGAAGGGGGTTTAAGTGCCCAGTAAGGAAGTGGTTAAAACTGAACTCCAGGCAGATAAAAAAGACACAAAGGAATGCAGCTGTGTAATCATTAACACAACATTAAATATATATATTTTTTTCATGCAAACAGTGTAAGCACCTGAATCTGACCTGGTATCAGACTCTTGCAGTCCATCTACAGCAGGACTGGAGTGTGAGAGGAAGAAGCAGCACAAGGAGCCAATCAGTTCATGTGCTGACAAGGAGCATACTTATCGGAAGGGAAAGCAGAGTGACAGAGAGATGAGCTCATCACTGTGCTGCTTCTCCTTTCACTGACTGCCTTGGCTCAGAGGAAGTGCGCTAAATGATGCTGGCAGAATAACTCTGGATCAAAGTGGAGTTCCAGTCGTTTTTGTGTTTATTAGAAGTCAGCAGGTAAAAAAAGTGTAGCTGCTGACTTTTAATAAACACACACTAACCTGTCCCAGGATCCAGCGATGTGGCCACACGAATCCTCTCCTCTCGCTGGCGCCGGTATTGCAACTGTGGGCACCCGCGGCTTCACACTGCACAGGCACGAGTTGCACTGCGCCTACTGAATGGTCGGGCAATCTTCTGGGACCTGCAACATGTCCAAGAAGATTTCAGGGAGAGAGAGGGGAAGTTCCGATTGGATCGCCTAGCCAGGGCGCGCCTACTCAATAGGAGCAGGGCACTACATGCAATGCTGCACATACTGTATGACATTGTTATCATTTTTTTCACACAAATATACTTTTCTTTTGGTGGTATTTAACCACTTCCATGCAGGGCACTTATACACCTTCCTGCCCAGACAAATTTTCAGCTTTCAGCGCTGTTGCACTTTGAATGACAATTGCGCGGTCGTGCAATATGTGGCACGGATGTACTGTATTATATTGTACTTATGGATGCCAATCAGTGCCAAACAACAATGCCTGCCAATCAGTGATGCCCATTGTGGGCACTGATTGGCATCCATTGTGGGCACTGATTGGCATCCCTGGTGGTCTAGGGTGGCATACCTGGTGGTGAGCATCCCTGGTGGTCTGGTGGCATCCCTGGTGGTCTAGTGGCATCCCTGGTGGTCTAGTGTGGGCATCCTCGGGGGGGGGGGGGGGGCTGTGCTGAAAATTGATCAGCACAAACCCCCCCTGTCAGAGGAGCAGCCGATCGGCTCTCCTCTACTCGCGTCTGACAGACGCGAGTGAGGAAAATCGTGAGGAAATCGTGATCAGCCGTGATTGGACACGACTGATCACGTGGTACAGAGTCTCCATCAAAGATTCTTTACCTAGATCGGTGTTGCGGGGTGTCAGACTGACACCCTGCAACAACGATCGCCACGATGCGCGCCCCCAGGGGCGCGCAGCGGCTTAATATCCTTTTAATAAACACACACTAACCTGTCCCAGGATCCAGCGATGTGGCCACACGAATCCTCTCCTCTCGCTGGCGCCGGTATTGCAACTGTGGGCACCCGCGGCTTCACACTGCACAGGCACGAGTTGCACTGCGCCTACTGAATGGTCGGGCAATCTTCTGGGACCTGCAACATGTCCAAGAAGATTTCAGTGAGAGAGAGGGGAACTTCTGCTTGGATCGCCTAGCCAGGGCACGCCTACTCAATAGGAGCAGGGCACTACATGCAACGCTGCACATATGACATTGTTATCATTTTTTTCACACAAATATACTTTTCTTTTGGTGGTATTTAACCACTTCCATGCAGGGCACTTATACACCTTCCTGCCCAGACAAATTTTCAGCTTTCAGCGCTGTTGCACTTTGAGTGACAATTGCACGGTCATGCAATAGGTGGCACGGATGTACTGTATTATATTGTACTTATGAATGCCAATCAGTGCCAAACAACAATGCCTGCCAATCAATGATGCCCATTGTGGGCACTGATTGGCATCCATTGTGGGCACTGATTGGCATCCCTGGTGGTCTAGGGTGGCATACCTGGTGGTGAGCATCCCTGGTGGTCTGGTGGCATCCCTGGTGGTCTAGTGGCATCCCTGGTGGTCTAGTGTGGGCATCCTCGGGGGGGGGGGCTGTGCTGAAAATTGATCAGCACAAACCCCCCCTGTCAGAGGAGCAGCCGATCGGCTCTCCTCTACTCGCGTCTGACAGACGCGAGTGAGGAAAATCGTGAGGAAATCGTGATCAGCCGTGATTGGACACGACTGATCACGTGGTAAAGAGTCTCCATCAAAGATTCTTTACCTAGATCGGTGTTGCGGGGTGTCTGACTGACACCCTGCAACAACGATCGCCACGATGCGTGCCCCCATAGCTGAAAGTATGCAGAAGTTACGCAGAGCCAAAAAACGTACAGAATAAGAATAACCTGGAATAAATAAAAACGAATAACAATACTATATTAAAAAAACAAAAAAAAACGAATAACAATACTGGGAATGCTTGACGAGCATTCCCACTAGTAGTAAAAAAAACGAATAACAATACTGAAAAATGCTTGGAGAGCATTCCCACTAATGAATGTCAATGGATCGCGTGAGTTGCAAACAAATGGTCATATTGTGAAAACTATCAGGAGTATGGCTTAGCCGTGGACATGTGTAGTGGCAGCAGGAATAGCTGAACGTTTTGATATAAGATTTGTGTAGGTCAGCTTGAAAATGAGGGAGTGGTGGCAGTTTGGAAAACATGTCCTGATTTTTCAGCTTTTGTCATCTCACACTCTAGTTTCACCATTCATTCCTATGGGACAAATTTTGCCGCAAAAACTGCGATATTTCGTTAAACCATTTGGCGAAAACGTTCCACAAAGTAAAAGCACACCAATCGGGAACAATCCGCACGTTTCGGCATATTACTTGTCTATGTAGTGTAAAAGCTGTGGGAGGAGTTAGGGTGGTTAATTTGGCTATAATAAGAATAAGAATATATATGTGAGGTAACAGTAAGTGGTGTTGCTTTGCAAGAACACTTAGGGCCCTTTCACACTGGGGCATTTTTCAAGCGCTTTAGCGTTAAAAAAAGCGCCTGTAAAACGCCTGAAAGAAGCTGCATCTGCAATCCCAATGTGAAAGCTCGAGTGCTTTCACACTAAAGCGCCTGAAAAACACCCCAGTGTGAAAGTGGTCTTAGCGTTAAAAAAAGCGCCTGAAAGAAGCTGCATCTGCAATCCCAATGTAAAAGCCTGAGTGCTTTCACACTGAGGCGCTGAGCTGGCAGGGCGTCAAAAAAAGTCCTGCATGCAGCTTCTTTGCAGCGCTTTAGGAGCGGTTAATACACCGCTCCTAAAGCCCCCTTCCCATTGAGGAAGCTTTTTTTAACGCCAAAGCGCCTGAAAAGCGCCTCAGTGTGAAAGGGGTCTTAGCAGCGCTTTACCAGCATTTTTCGGGCGCTGGCAGTGTGAAAGGCCTCTGAAAGCACTTGGGCTTTCACATTGGGATTGCAGATGAGGCTTCTTTCAGGCGCTTTACAGGATTTTTTTAAACGCCAAAGCGCCTAAAAAACGCCCGAAAAACGCCCCAGTGTGAAAGGGGTCTTAATGATTAGTAATGGTGTGTCTGTCCCCTCCCCCGCGTTCTGTATGTAATCTGAGCTGAGATTCTCTAGCCCCTCCCACACTGCCCATCACTGTGTATAAGACGGTTGGTAACCATGGAAACAGAAGCCTGGTTTGCCAACTGCCACTTTATGACATCACAGCAGTGGAGATTCAGAGCTCATACAAACAACTTCAGAGATGAGTGTCAGTCTGAGCTTGACTCTTGCAGAGAACACAAGTGTTTGCGATCTGCTCTGAGGATTCTCATTTGATTTACTAAGCCAATTCAGATATCTTTCTGATTAGCTAAGAAAACACTTTTATTATATATTATAGAATATATATTAGATTCACATCTTTGTCACACGTTTGGAAAATGAGCCTTTTTAAAGTGCTTTGTGTCATTTTCATCTCTCTGCTGGCATTTGGTGTCGAATTTTCTCATGCCCGGCAATTGTACACCCGTATGGATGCTACAGCCGGTTCTAAACTATTGATCCCGTGTGTGGTCACCAGCAAAGAACGCGTTGGTGCAAACAGTGTTGGGATCGAGTGGGGAATGACTCCGAAAGGAGGAGGTTCCTACACTCCTATCCTACACTATAATCTGGACAACCTGCAGAAGCACCAAAGTAAAAGATTTCATCTACGTCTGACCCACTCATATGAAGAGGATTGCTCCTTGGTCATCGACCCCGTCCAGCAAAGAGACAGCGGAACCTACAAGGTCCGCCTCACCATGGACAATGCCAACGTCATCAAGAAGTTCATCGTTCACGTGATTGGTCAGTGTTACAGGTTTTGGTTTATTGTTTATTCTATGGGAGGGGGACATTCTCCTGCTGGGGGGGGGGGGGGGTGTATACTGAGGACCAGGACCAGGGTGGGCAGGTACAGCTCAGAGAACTTGAGGGCTGATGGGTAATCTTTTAACCCTTTCTCTGCCAGTTTTCTCCCTCACACAATGCAAAACACACATCTCATACCCCAAAATAATCAACACAGGAGACATCTGGTCATTGCAATCTGATGTATTGTATCTCAGAATCACTTCTCACACTATGGTGAACCTTGGCAGCCCAGATGTTTTGGAACAACATTTCCCATGATGCTCCACTACACTGCAGAGTGCATGAGCATCATGGGAAATGTAGTTCCAAAACATCTGGGCTGCCAACGTTCGCCATCATTGACCTATAAGGACCATCACACTATACACTTATAGGGACCATCACACTATATACACTTATAGGGACCATCACACTATATACACATATAAGGACCATCACACTATATACACCTATAGGGACCATCACACTATACACTTATACGGACCATCACACTATATACACCTATAGGAACCATCACACTATATACACCTATAGTGACCATCACACTATATACACCTATAGGAATCATCGCGCTATACACTTATAGGGACCATCACACTATATACACATATAGGGACCATCACACTATACACCTATAGGGACTATCACACTATATACACCTATAGTGACCATCACACTATATACACTTATAGGGACCATCACACTATATACACTTATAGGGACCATCACACTATATACACATATAAGGACCATCACACTATACACCTATAGGGACTATCACACTATATACACCTATAGTGACCATCACACTATATACACTTATAGGGACCATCACGCTATAGGGACCATCACACTATATACACTTAAAGGGACCATCACGCTATACACTTATAGGGACCATCACACTATACACTTATAGGAACCATCACACTATATACACTTAAAGGGACCATCACACTATACACTTATAGGGACCATCACACTATATACACTTATAGGAACCATCACACTATATACACCTATAGGGACCATCACACTATATACACTTATAGGGACCATCACACTATATACACTTATAGGGACCATCACGCTATACACTTATAGGGACCATCACACTATATACACTTATAGGAACCATCACACTATATACACCTATAGGGACCATCACAATATATACACTTATAGGGACCATCACACTATATACACTTATAGGGACCATCACACTATATACACTTATAGGGACCATCACGCTATACACTTATAGGGACCATCACACTATATACACTTATAGGGACCATCACACGATATACACTTATAGGAACCATCACACTATATACACTTATAGGGACCATCACACTATATACACCTATAGGGACCATCACATTATATACACCTATAGGAACCATCACAATATATACACTTATAGGGACCATCACACGATATACACTTATAGGGACCATCACACTATATACACCTATAGTGACCATCACACTATATACACCTATAGGAACCATCACACTATATACACTTATAGGGACCATCACACTATATACACTTATAGGGACCATCACACTATATACACCTATAGGGACCATCACACTATATACACCTATAGGGACCATCACACTATACACTTATACGGACCATCACACTATATACACTTATCGGGACCATCACACTATATACACCTATAGGAACCATCACACTATATACACTTATAGGGACCATCACACTATATACACATATAAGGACCATCACACTATACACCTATAGGGACTATCACACTATATACACTTATAGGGACCATCACGCTATAGGGACCATCACACTATATACACTTAAAGGGACCATCACGCTATACACTTATAGGGACCATCACACTATACACTTATAGGGACCATCACACTATATACACTTAAAGGGACCATCACGCTATACACTTATAGGGACCATCACGCTATACACTTATAGGGACCATCACACTATATACACTTATAGGAACCATCACAATATATACACTTATAGGGACCATCACACTATATACACTTATAGGGACCATCACGCTATACACTTATAGGGACCATCACACTATATACACTTATAGGAACCATCACACTATATACACTTATAGGGACCATCACACTATATACACCTATAGGGACCATCACATTATATACACTTATAGGGACCATCACACGATATACACTTATAGGGACCATCACACTATATACACCTATAGGGACCATCACACTATATACACCTATAGTGACCATCACACTATATACACCTATAGGTGAAAATTTGAAAAAAAACTATATATATATATATTTTTTTTTATCAATATTTTCTTTATTCTATTATAAAAGAAATTCAATAAAATCATTTTTTTTCCATAAATTTAAGCCAAAATGTATTCTGCTACATGTCTTCGGTAAAAAAAAAAAAAAAATCCTGTTAAGTGTATAATAATTGGTTTGTGTGATCACGGACAGATGTACGCAAATCATCATGTACAGATGTGTGCAGGTGATCACGGACATATGTGTGCAGATAATCATTGGGACATGCGATTTTACTGTTACATATGTGGGGGGGCAGGTGTTTTTACTATGTGTGTGTAAAGCTGGGAGCCGGCGCTGACAGTGTAAATAAACTGATGGCTGCTGTAGCGGCTTTGAGTTTGTTTGCATCCTATTAACAAAGCAGGGGCAGGCAAAAAGGTTTACAAAGAATACTATATCCTAGCGCCCAACTCCGGGAAAAGAAAAATTCCTCCCTTGCTGCTTCCTCACTGCAAGGGTTAATTGGATGTTTGTGTCTAGAGCATGGGTCTTCAAACTATGGCCCTCCAGTTGTTCAGGAACTACAATTCCCATAATGCCTAGTCATGTCTGTGAATGTTAGAGTTTTACAATGCCTCATGGGATGTGTAGTTCCGCAACAGCTGGAGGGCCGTAGTTTGAGGATCCCTGGTCTAGAGGGATGAAAAAAGCAGTTTTACTTACTCGATCCTCCGCTCCCTTGATGGATGATCGTTCCTCAGCAGAGGAAGTGAGGGGAAATCTATTCAATGGAAACACAGAGAGCATTTTTTTTTTCAATACAGTGGGGAAGAGTCTGTTTTTTATTGGTGTGCCCCCAATAGAGAGGTTTCTCTCCACTTCCTGTTTCTGTGGTCCTTTTCCTCAGTACAGGAAGTAAGAGGAAATGTATGGCTCTAACCCCACCCTGCTCTATCCAAAAATGTAAAAGACCTGAATTTGTTTTTGATCCATGACACATTGGACCAGGGTCATTTGGAGTAGATTTATAGTCATGAATGTGAACTAGTTTGCTCAGCTCTAGTGTTATTATTATTACATATAACATTATTCAAAGATTTAAGCTAATTTCCTTTGTTTTTGTTTCAGATCCTACTTTGGAGGCTGCTGATACCGAGACGTTCAAGAAGTACCATGGAGACCTACAAGAACCGACCTCATCGGTCACTGACACTGGGGGTTCCGCGACTGAGACCAGCAACTATGCTGAGGGTTCCAGGATGTCTCCACCAACAATACCTAAGACCAGTGACTATGTTTACTATGATTCCGGAAGCCTAGATATAGATAGTGCAACCCAGTCAGTCACTGGCACTGAGAACCCAACAATGTCTCCACCAACAATGACTAAGACCAGTGACTACAATTCGGGAAGCCTACATATAAATAATACAACCCCTTCAGTCACTGGCACGGAGGGCCCCGGGGTGTCTCCTCCAACATTGACTGAGACCAGTGACTATGATTCGGAACGCCTAGACAAAGATGGCGCAACCCATTTAGTCATTGACACTGAGGGACCCAGCGTGTCTCCACCAACAATGACTGAGACCCGTGACTACAATTCGGGAAACCAAGCTATAGATGGCACAAACCCTTCAGTCACTGGAACGGAGGGCCCCAGTGTGTCTCCACCAACAATAACTGAGACCATTGACTACAATTCGGGAAGCCTACATATAGATAATACAACCCCTTCAGTCACTGGCACGGAGGGCCCCGGGGTGTCTCCTCCAACAATGACTGAGACCAGTGACTACAATTCGGGAAGCCAAGCTATAGATGGCACAAACCCTTTAGTCACTGGAACGGAGGGCCCCAGTGTGTCTCCACCAACAAAAACTGAGACCATTGACTACAATTCGGGAAGCCTACATATAGATAATACAACCCCTTCAGTCACTGGCACGGAGGGCCCCGGGGTGTCTCCTCCAACATTGACTGAGACCAGTGACTATGATTCGGAACGCCTAGACAAAGATAGTGCAACCCGTTCAGTCACTGACACTAAAGGTTCCAGGATGCTTCCACCAATGATTAAGAACAGGGACCATGTTTTGGGAAGCCTAGATAAAGATAGTGCAACCCGTTCAGTCACTGACACTAAAGGTTCCAGGATGCTTCCACCAATGACTGAGAACAGGGACCATGTTTTGGGAAGCCTAGATAAAGATAGTGCAAACCGTTCAGTCACTGACACTAAAGGTTCCAGGATGCTTCCACCAATGACTGAGAACAGGGACCATGTTTTGGGAAGCCTAGATAAAGATAGTGCAAACCGTTCAGTCACTGACACTAAAGGTTCCAGGATGCTTCCACCAATGACTGAGAACAGGGACCATGTTTTGGGAAGCCTAGATAAAGATAGTGCAAACCGTTCAGTCACTGACACTAAAGGTTCCAGGATGCTTCCACCAATGACTGAGAACAGGGACCATGTTTTGGGAAGCCTAGATAAAGATAGTGCAAACCGTTCAGTCACTGACACTAAAGGTTCCAGGATGCTTCCACCAATGACTGAGAACAGGGACCATGTTTTGGGAAGCCTAGATATACATAGCACAACCCCTTCAGTCACTGCCACCGAGGGCTTCGGGATGTCTTCACCAACGACGAATGAGACCAGTACTTCTAATTCAGGAATCCCAGTTACCAGTCCCAGTATGATCTCCCAAATAATGAGAAATACAAACTTTATACTACTAGTTGGAGTCTGTCTTCTAATATTGATCATCGTCAGTATAATAGGAAGCTTCGTTGGGTAAGTCATTGTACATTCTTCTTGGTTTTCTCTATTTTCTACATTACACGTTTTCATGTTATCACCCATTGTCACTGAGCTCCTACCTCCTAATATTTACCTTTTCCCTGCCTGTAGACAGGCAGTGGATCAGACCGAGACGGGGGGTTTTCTGTGTGCATTGCCCAGGGTTTAGCAGCACAAGCCCCCATAATGAGATTAACGCACTTCTAACATTTGTTCTATGGGGAGGAGTGAACAAACTTAGTCTGCTGGTAACAGTAACAAATGGTGTGATGGCGTGTGACTATTTGTTTTCTATCAAACACAGATTTAGTCTGCTTCAGATATTAATTCTGAAAATTTCTGCTGGTTTATGAACACATTCCTATAACATTTCTTTCTTTATCTCCACAGAATTTGGTACTGCTGGGACAGACCAAGAGATATGGAAAGGATAAAGAAGATGGAAGAAGGACTAGCGTTAGCACAAAGACTTGCAGCGTAGAAACAAGAAGAAGAAGAGGAAGACCTGTGTAGCATGGGGGGGGGGGGGAGAGGTGACTGTGTAGCATGGGGGGGGGGAGAGAGGTGACTGTGTAGCATGGGGGGGGGAGAGAGGTGACTGTGTAGCATGGGGGGGGGAGAGAGGTGACTGTGTAGCATGGGGGGGGGGAGAGAGGTGACTGTGTAGCATGGGGGGGGGAGAGAGGTGACTGTGTAGCATGGGGGGGGGGAGAGGTGACTGTGTAGCATGGGGGGGGGGAGAGAGGTGACTGTGTAGCATGGGGGGGGAGAGAGGTGACTGTGTAGCATGGGGGGGGTGACTGTGTAGCATGGGGGGGGAGAGGTGACTGTGTAGCATGGGGGGGGGAGAGGTGACTGTGTAGCATGGGGGGGGAGAGGTGACTGTGTAGCATGGGGGGGGAGAGAGGTGACTGTGTAGCATGGGGGGGGAGAGAGAGGTGACTGTGTAGCATGGGGGGGAGAGAGGTGACTGTGTAGCATGGGGGTTGAGAGAGGTGACTGTGTAGCATGGGGGGGGGGAGGTGACTGTGTAGCATGGGGGGGGGGAGGTGACTGTGTAACATGGGGGGGGGGGGTGACTGTGTAGCATGGGGGGGAGAGGTGACTGTGTAGCATGGGGGGGAGAGGTGACTGTGTAGCATGGGGGGGAAGAGGTGACTGTGTAGCATGGGGGGGGGAGAGGTGACTGTGTAGCATGGGGGGGAGAGGTGACTGTGTAGCATGGGGGGGAGAGGTGACTGTGTAGCATGGGGGGGGAGAGGTGACTGTGTAGCATGGGGGGGGGAGAGGTGACTGTGTAGCATGTGGGGGGGGGAGAGGTGACTGTGTAGCATGTGGGGGGGGAGAGGTGACTGTGTAGCATGGGGGGGGGGGAGAGAGGTGACTGTGTAGCATGGGGGGGGAGAGAGGTGACTGTGTAGCATGGGGGGGGAGAGAGAGGTGACTGTGTAGCATGGGGGGGAGAGAGGTGACTGTGTAGCATGGGGGTTGAGAGAGGTGACTGTGTAGCATGGGGGGAAGAGGTGACTGTGTAGCATGGGGGGGGTGACTGTGTAGCATGGGGGGGGGGAGAGGTGACTGTGTAGCATGGGGGGGGGAGAGAGGTGACTGTAGCATGGGGGGGGAGAGGTGACTGTGTAGCATGGGGGTTGAGAGAGGTGACTGTGTAGCATGGGGGTAAGAGGTGACTGTGTAGCATGGGGGGGGGGGGGAGGTGACTGTGTAGCATGGGGGGGGAGAGGTGACTGTGTAGCATGGGGGGGGGTGACTGTGTAGCATGGGGGGGAGAGGTGACTGTGTAGCATGGGGGGGAAGAGGTGACTGTGTAGCATGGGGGGGGGAGGTGACTGTGTAGCATGGGGGGGGAGAGGTGACTGTGTAGCATGGGGGGGGGAGGTGACTGTGTAGCATGGGGGGGAGAGGTGACTGTGTAGCATGGGGGGGAAGAGGTGACTGTGTAGCATGGGGGGGGGGTGACTGTGTAGCATGGGGGGGGGAGAGGTGACTGTGTAGCATGGGGGAGAGGTGACTGTGTAGCATGGGGGGGGGGAGAGGTGACTGTGTAGCATGGGGGGGGAGAGGTGACTGTGTAGCATGGGGGGGGAGAGGTGACTGTGTAGCATGGGGGGGGGTGACTGTGTAGCATGGGGGGGGGAGAGGTGACTGTGTAGCATGGGGGGGGAGAGGTGACTGTGTAGCATGGGGGGGGGGGAGAGGTGACTGTGTAGCATGTGGGGGGGGGAGAGGTGACTGTGTAGCATGTGGGGGGGGAGAGGTGACTGTGTAGCATGTGGGGGGGGAGAGGTGACTGTGTAGCATGGGGGGGGAGAGAGGTGACTGTGTAGCATGGGGGGGGGGAGAGAGGTGACTGTGTAGCATGGGGGGGGGGAGAGAGGTGACTGTGTAGCATGGGGGGGGTGACTGTGTAGCATGGGGGGGGAGAGGTGACTGTGTAGCATGGGGGGGGGAGAGGTGACTGTGTAGCATGGGGGGGGGGAGGTGACTGTGTAGCATGGGGGGGGGAGAGAGGTGACTGTAGCATGGGGGGGGGAGAGGTGACTGTGTAGCATGGGGGTTGAGAGAGGTGACTGTGTAGCATGGGGGGAAGAGGTGACTGTGTAGCATGGGGGGGGGGAGGTGACTGTGTAGCATGGGGGGGGGGGGTGACTGTGTAGCATGGGGGGGAGAGGTGACTGTGTAGCATGGGGGGGTTTATGTATTGTAAAGGGGTCCAGAGGTGCGGGGTGCTGTGTATTGTAAAGGGGTCCAGAGGTGCAGGGTGCTGTGTAATGTTAAGGGATGTGCAGGGGGCACAGTGGGGTGTGTTTACATTTTAAAGTGGGGGGGTGCCAGATATAGAATCCGCCCTGGGTGCCAAATGCTCTAGGTGCGTCCCTGTCTGGACAGTACAGGTGTAGGGGGCTCAGCCCCAATAGGACCGCAGGAGTTCCCTTGGTGATAGTCTCTCGTTCCTCCCTTATCCTCCGCCCACCCACAGTGTCCCCCTGTGCCTTCTTCTTCCACGGCTGCTCTGAGAGACACTGTTCTGTGTCTGGAGGATCCCAGTGCTTTGCTGTGTGCCCTGTGTTTTGGTTTGTGCCCTGCTATCTGCCCTACTGCGTTCCCGGTTTCCTGTGATGTGCCCTGCTGTGTACCCCCCAGATGTGCCATACTGTGTGCCACATGCCCTGTGATGTGTCCTTTGCTCTTCTATGTGCCCAATGCCCTGCTGTGTACCACCTGATGTGACCTACTATGTGCCTTGTGATGTGCTGTGTACTCCCTCATGTGCCTTACTGTGTACCACATGCCCTGTGATGTGCCCTGCTGTGTACCGCCTAATGTGCCCTGTGACCCATGATGTTCCCTACTGTGTGCCCTGTGATGTGACCTACTGTGTGCCCCATGCCATGTGATGTGCTCTGTACCCTGCTGTCTACTCCCTGATGTGCCCTGTGCTCTGCTGTGTGCTCTACTATGTGTCACATACCCTGTGATGTGCTGCATGCCCTGCTGTGTACCCACTGATGTTCCCTGTGCCCCCTGTGATGCACCATGCTGTGCTCAAAAAATTGTGTGCCCTGCTGTGTACAGCATAATAAACTGATGTGTACCACCTGATGTGCCCCATGCCCTTCAATGTTCTCAGTGCCCTGCTGTGTACCCCCTGATGTGCTCTTTGCCCCATGATGTGCTTTCCTGTGTGCCTTGTGATGTACCCTACTGTGTGTTCCATACCCTGTGTTGTTCCCTGCTGTGCGCCCTGTGATGTGCCTGTGCCCTGCTGTGTGCCTTACCATGTGCCCCATGATTTAGGTAGGTAGGGCTTTGTGTAGGTGTGGGTGGGGGACACAGGGGGCCCCATGATCTTCTATTGCCCGGGGGCCCCATGAGTTGTCAGTCCACCCCTGCTCCTCGGGGTCTGTTATCGCCCCCCAATAGACCGGACAACTGTCACAGCACTGCAGGAATGTCTGATAATGTGGAAGAGTCAGTACAGCAACAATGCAGCACTTACATTCAGGGCAATAGGCAGATCAGTTCCCTAAAGCTCCTCCCTCTATGTAGAGATCACTGGGACCCGTAATATCTCCAAAATAATGCTGGGATATGTAGTCCCACAGCATCTTATTCCAGGCTGGGAGCTGAACCCCCACTACTTACACAGCGCATGCTGGGAGTTGTAGTTCCCCATGCAGACAGATACTGCTTGAAGTTGTAGTTCCTCAGAGCCTGAGCAGAGGCGGCTGATTACACAGACACATCGTGACCCACTTGTAGTCTGGACAATGGCTCCTCCCTCCGGAGCTCTGTGTGGGGGATTTTCCCTCCTCCCCCGCTGTCCACACGCCGACACCCACATCTCAGGGCTGATCCAGGAAATATTCGATTGCCTCTCGGGGGATCAGGAAGGACTTTTTTCCCCAGCTGGAGCACATTGATCATGCTTTGCTGGGGTTTTTCGCCTTCCTCTGGATCAACTGCCTCACAACCCAATACAGCCACTCATCTACCACCAAGAGGGGACGCTACCATCCTGGGTATGGGGTGAGTGTGGCCAGTGGAACTTCCCCCCAAGTTTCATCTGCCCTCACTCCCCCACGCCCAGCATACTGGTAATACCACCTACCCTCACCTATATGCACTCATCTACCACCAAGAGGGGACGCTACCACCCTAGGTATGGGGTGAGTGTGGCCAGTGGAACTTCCCCCCAAGTTTCATCTGCCCTCACTCCCCCACGCCCAGCATACTGGGAATACCACCTGGCCTCATCTATATGCACTCATCTACCACCAAGAGGGTACGCTACCACCCTGAGTATAGGGTTAGTGTGGCCAGTGGAATTTCCCCCCAAGTTTCATCTGCCCTCACTCCCCCACGCCCAGCGTACTGGTACTACCCCCTGGCCCCACCTTTATGCACTCTTCTACCACCAAGAGGGGACGCTACCACCCTGAGTATAGGGTGAGAGTGGCCAGTGGAACTTCCCCCCAAGTTTCATCTGCCCTCACTCCCCCACGCCCAGCGTAAGGGTACTACCCCCTGGCCCCACCTATATGCACTCATCTACCACCGAGAGGGGACTGTCCCTCCTCCCCCGCTGTCCACACGCCGACACCCACATCTCAGGGCTGATCCAGGAAATATTCGATTGCCTCTCGGGGGATCAGGAAGGACTTTTTTCCCCAGCTGGAGCACATTGATCATGCTTTGCTGGGGTTTTTCGCCTTCCTCTGGATCAACTGCCTCACAACCCAATACAGCCACTCATCTACCACCAAGAGGGGACGCTACCATCCTGGGTATGGGGTGAGTGTGGCCAGTGGAACTTCCCCCCAAGTTTCATCTGCCCTCACTCCCCCACGCCCAGCATACTGGTAATACCACCTACCCTCACCTATATGCACTCATCTACCACCAAGAGGGGACGCTACCACCCTAGGTATGGGGTGAGTGTGGCCAGTGGAACTTCCCCCCAAGTTTCATCTGCCCTCACTCCCCCACGCCCAGCATACTGGGAATACCACCTGGCCTCATCTATATGCACTCATCTACCACCAAGAGGGTACGCTACCACCCTGAGTATAGGGTTAGTGTGGCCAGTGGAATTTCCCCCCAAGTTTCATCTGCCCTCACTCCCCCACGCCCAGCGTACTGGTACTACCCCCTGGCCCCACCTTTATGCACTCTTCTACCACCAAGAGGGGACGCTACCACCCTGAGTATAGGGTGAGAGTGGCCAGTGGAACTTCCCCCCAAGTTTCATCTGCCCTCACTCCCCCACGCCCAGCGTAAGGGTACTACCCCCTGGCCCCACCTATATGCACTCATCTACCACCGAGAGGGGACTGTCCCTCCTCCCCCGCTGTCCACACGCCGACACCCACATCTCAGGGCTGATCCAGGAAATATTCGATTGCCTCTCGGGGGATCAGGAAGGACTTTTTTCCCCAGCTGGAGCACATTGATCATGCTTTGCTGGGGTTTTTCGCCTTCCTCTGGATCAACTGCCTCACAACCCAATACATCCACTCATCTACCACCAAGAGGGGACGCTACCATCCTGGGTATGGGGTGAGTGTGGCCAGTGGAACTTCCCCCCAAGATTCATCTGCCCTCACTCCCCCACGCCCAGCATACTGGTAATACCACCTACCCTCACCTATATGCACTCATCTACCACCAAGAGGGGACGCTACCACCCTAGGTATGGGGTGAGTGTGGCCAGTGGAACTTCCCCCCAAGTTTCATCTGCCCTCACTCCCCCACGCCCAGCATACTGGGAATACCACCTGGCCTCATCTATATGCACTCATCTACCACCCTGAGTATGGGGTTAGTGTGGCCAGTGGAACTTCCCCCAAGTTTCATCTGCCCTCACTCCCCCACGCCCAGCGTACTGGTACTACCCCCTGGCCCCACCTTTATGCACTCTTCTACCACCAAGAGGGGACGCTACCACCCTGAGTATAGGGTGAGAGTGGCCAGTGGAACTTCCCCCCAAGTTTCATCTGCCCTCACTCCCCCACGCCCAGCGTAATGGTACTACCCCCTGGCCCCACCTATATGCACTCCTCTACCACCAAGAGGGGACGCTACCACCCTGAGTATAGGGTGAGAGTGGCCAGTGGAACTTCCCCCCAAGTTTCATCTGCCCCCACTCCCCCACGCCCAGCGTAAGGGTACTACCCCCTGGCCCCACCTATATGCACTCATCTACCACCAAGAGGGGACTGTCCCTCCTCCCCCGCTGTCCACACGCCGACACCCACATCTCAGGGCTGATCCAGGAAATATTCGATTGCCTCTCGGGGGATCAGGAAGGACTTTTTTCCCCAGCTGGAGCACATTGATCATGCTTTGCTGGGGTTTTTCGCCTTCCTCTGGATCAACTGCCTCACAACCCAATACACCCACTCATCTACCACCAAGAGGGGACGCTACCATCCTGGGTATGGGGTGAGTGTGGCCAGTGGAACTTCCCCCCAAGTTTCATCTGCCCTCACTCCCCCACGCCCAGCGTAAGGGTACTACCCCCTGGCCCCACCTATATGCACTCATCTACCACCAAGAGGGGACGCTACCACCCTGGGTATAGGGTGAGTGTGGCCAGTGGAACTTCCCCCCCAAGTTTCATCTGTCCACACTCCCCCACGCCCAGCGTAATGGTACTACCCCCTGGCCTCACCAATATGCACTCATCTACCACCAAGAGGGTCCAGAGAAAATGGGGTGCCTTGCAGATAAGTTGGGCTACGTGCCCAGGTAAAAACAGGACTAACATTTATTTACTAACACACTGGTCAACATACAATCACTGGCATGCACTGACCTACACTAACAGACGACGTCCAGATGTACATAAACTGACCGCTCCATGCTTTAGATAGATGCACACAGACAGACAACCACATTAGGAGAGAGTAGATCGCACACACAGATTATAGGATGAGGCCTACTACAAACATACATCCAACATTAGAAAAAGGATGACTAGCATCCAGTAGGGTAGCTTAGTGTAGTTAGTGTAGGTCCTGCCCTAGAAGAGTCTACCTTGTCGTGGTGGGCAGGCTTGGAATCTCTTGGTCAACAGTGTGCCAGCAAACGTGCGAGAGGATCACTAGATCTTCACTTCTGGCCAATTGATTTTACCAAAGGACTCTTGGTTTAATCAGAGTATATATAGTTGGGAAAGGAAAAAATGTGTATAGGTCCAGGGCTGGACTGGGACAGAAATTTGGCCCTGGACTTCATCCAGGAGTCAAGCATTACAGCCAGAAATATTTTTTCTATTTGCCAGGACTGCGCATTTACTGCTTTCACACGGAAGCATCAGAAATATTTCTGTTGGGCTTGACTTATTTCCCAGATCACTGTTATTTATTAGAAGGGACTTCTCCATCCTGGCTAGCATATGTGGTGTGACTAAATGGGGTTCTGAACTAAGCTTTTCCTAAACCACTTAAGACCCGGACCTTTAGGCAGCTAAAGGACCTGGCCAGTTTTTGCGATTCGGCACTGCGTCGCTTTAACTGACAATTGCGCGGTCGTGCGACGTGGCTCCCATACAAAATTGGCGTCCTTTTTTTCCCAAAAATAGAGCTTCCTTTTGGTGGTATTTGATCACCTCTGCGGTTTTTATTTTTTGCTCTATAAACAAAAATAGAGCGACAATTTTGAAAAAAATTCAATATTTTTTACTTTTTGCTATAATAAATATCCCCCAAAAAACTATAAAAATAAATGTTTTCATCAGTTTAGGCCGATACGTATTCTTCTACATATTTTTGGGGAAAAAAACGCAATAAGCGTTTATCGATTGGTTTGCGCAAAAATTTATAGCGTTTACAAAATAGAGGATAGTTTTATTGCATTTTTATTATTATTTTTTTTTTTTTTACTACTAATGGCGGCGATCAGCGATTTTTTTCGTGACTGCGACATTATGGCGGACACATAGGACAATTTTGACACATTTTTGGGACCATTGTCATTTTCACAGCAAAAAATGCATTAAAAATGCATTGTTTACTGTGAAAATGACAATTGCAGTTTGGGAGTTAACCACAAGGCGCCACAGTGAAGAACGGGGAAGCTGTGTTTACACACAGCTCTCCCCATTCTTCAGCTCTGGGGACCGATCGCGGGAATCCAGCGGCGATCGGGTCCCGCGGCCGCGGTCACGGAGCTTCGGTCACGGCTGGGCACTTAAAGAGGTCGTACCTGTACGTGCTTGTGCCCAGCCGTGCCATTCTGCCGACGTATATGTGCAGGAGGCGGTCCTTAAGTGGTTAAAGTGAGTGAGTGAGTGACTTGTATAGCGCAACAAATGCGAACTTAATCGCCTGAAGGCGATTGGAATCCAGCGTCGTACCGGTCTTTCAGAAGAGGTGGGTCTTTAGTTTTTTCCTAAATGCCCGATGGTTTTCCTCTAAGCGGATGGTGATGGGTAGAGCATTCCAGAGTCGTGGTCCGTGGACCGAAAATCTTTGTTCTCCCTTCGATTTGTAGCGGGATTTAGGAATTTGGAGAAGGTTTTGGTTGGTTGACCGGAGCACGCGCTTGGTGACGTAAGGTTTTATTGTCTCGCTTAAGTATTGGGGAGCCTTCCCCTGTATACATTTGTGGGTGAGGCAGAGCGTCTTGAATGTCACCCTGTCCTGTACGGACAGCCAGTGGAGGGACCTCAAGACTGGGGAGACTGATTCCCACGGCTTTTTACCTGTTACCAGTCTGGCTGCCGTGTTCTGGACCACTTGTAGACGTGCCATCTGGTATTTCGGTAGTCCTAAGTAGAGGGAGTTTGCGTAGTCGAGTCGTGAGTTGATGATTGTTCCAACCACTACCGCTGTGTCCTCTTTCGGGATGAAGGGGATGAGTCTACGTAGCATGCGGAGCAGATGATGAGAACCGCTGACGACTGATCCTATTTGTGCATCCATCGTCATGTCTGAGTCGAAGATGACTCCGAGACTTTTGATTTTTTTGCTTGGTGCGATGGTTTGTCCGAGGATGGTGGGTGGTGTCCATGTGGTCCTAGAAATGGATTTCCTATTTGCGTGAAGGATGAGTAGTTCAGTTTTGGATCCGTTGAGTTTGAGGGAGCTTTCGGTCATCCAATTGTCAATCAGTGTGAGGCACTTTCCAAGTTCATGAAATTGGTCTTTTTTGTTGGTGATTCGAAGGTAAAGCTTTGTGTCGTCCGCATAGGAGTGGTAACGCAGGTCCTGTTTACTGATGATTTTTAGGTGCGGGCGGATGTAGATGTTGAAGAGTACGGGTAAGAGGGGTGATCCTTGCGGGACTCCGCATGTAATGGTCCGTGTTTCTGATGTAAAACCTCCAAGTTTCACGGTCTGAGTGCGATTTCCTAAGAAAGATGCGAACCACGGTAGGGCTGCGTCAGAGACTCCTGCTACTTCTTTAAATCGCGTGAGCAATATGTTGTGATCTACTGTGTCAAAGGCTGCACTGAGGTCCAGCAGCACTAGGAGACAGGATTCTCCGTCATCTGCTGCTTCAAGGGTGTCATCCCATATCTTGAGAAGAGCCGTTTCTGTGCCGTGGCCTGGGCGAAAACCTGATTGTAGAGGATCTAGGAGTTTGTGGTCGTCCAAGTGGGGCTGGAGCTGTTGCACTACTGCTTTCTCCAAAGTAATTGTAAATGTTATTTTTTTTTTATTTAATAACAAACATCTCTATACTTACCTGCTCTGTGCAACGGAATTGCCCAAAGCGCTGGTGAACCTCCTCTTTTTGGGTCCCTGTCAGCGCTCCTGGCCCCTCCTCTCTGTCCAGTGCCCCCATAAGAAGCCGCTTCCCATGGGGGCACTCGTACGTGCTTGCATCCGAGTCTGCGTCCATTGACACAGACAGCGGGACACAGCCCTGACCCCGCTCCCTCGTCACGGATATGGATTGACAGCAGTGGAAGCCAAGGGCACAGCAAAGCCAGTGATACTCAAAATTGAGGGGAGAGAAGAGCAGCAGACATACACAGCGCTGGATCGAATGAGGATATCATCTTGGCATCATTCTTTTCAGCCATCGGTCGGCTTTCGTGTAAAAAAATATCCTAGCGGTTAATTAGCCTTTAGACTACTTTTACAAGCAGTGGGAGGGAACGTCGTCCCCCACCATCTTCCATGGTTTTCTCAGGGAGTCTGAGAATGCAGCTGGTGGTTCCACCAGCTGACCATAGAGCTGATCAGAGACCGATGAACGAAAATTCTCGTACGACAAAGGCTTACAAAATGTTACCTCGGCAAGGCAAGGAAGAGAAATGTAGTTGCTATGGGTAACCAAGTGAAGGAACAAGCAACCAGTCCTTAGACGTGGTACTGTGGTACCCGGTAAGGTAGCAGGTCTCCGGTAGTGAGGGGGTCAGTGTTCTGGCTCCTGCCCTAGAAATCCGTTTCCCATGGCAACCGGAAAGCAGACTAGTATCACAGAGCTCTATGGCCTGGTCAAGGTACGGGAAGGAAGGATTTAGGTGAGAGCACGCATGAGGTCCGGGAGGGACCATATTCTGTTACTAGGAGTAAGGTAACAGAGGTACACTGGATTGGTGGAGTGGGTGCAGGCTCAGCACATCCCTTCCAATGCAAACATTCAAGTTGCAGTGTGTAGTGACAGATTATTACTAAAGTCCCCACCTGGTCATGGACATTGATGAGTGCGTCCGTGAGACTACAAGGAAGCAGGTAGAAGCAGTGGCGTAGCGTTGGGGGACCAGGGGGCGGTTTCCCCGGGGGCCAAACTTAGAGGGGCGGAAGGCGGCAGGTTACCTGCAGCGCTTCTCTTGCGCTGTGCAGTCTAGGAGACTGTGAGCTCTTCGCTATGAGAGATACGTTGCGGTGCAGTCCCGGCTTAGGCTCCAGCGGTGACACTGACACAGCAGTGAGTAAATGTACACTGAAGACCATCCATGATGATCCCAGGGATTGTGACCGTGCGGAGACTGGGGGGAAGGAGGAGGGCAGTTTAGTATAGGAATCAGGTAGGTCAGTGTAGTGGTCAGTGTAGGAATCAGGTAGGTTAGTATAGTAATCAGGTAGGTCGGTGTAGGAATCAGGTTGGTCAGTACTACTGTACTAGTGGAAGGGGGTGCTAAAAAATCCACAGGTTTAGAGGCGCAAATTTTTTGCCCTGCCCCGGGCGTTGACAACCCACGCCACGCCACTGTATCCATGTACTCGGCCTAAGATCATCTTTTTTATTTCATAAAACATTTGGGCAATATAGTGGGCTAGATTCATGTAGCATTTACGGCAGCGTATCTCCAGATACGCCGCCGTAATTTCAAATCTGCGCTGGCGTATCTTTACGCCGATTCTCCAAGGCAGATACGTCGAAAAAATAGGCTTCCTCCGCCGACGTAACTTGAATGCGGCGGCGTATAATTGTGTGCATTCTTACGTTGGCCGCTAGGGGCGCTTTCCTTTGTTTTCGGCGTAGAGTATGCAAATTACCTAGTTACACCGATTCACAAACGTACGTGCGACCGGCGGTAGTTTTTTACGTCGTTTGCATAAGGCTTTTTCGGCGTAACATTGTTCCTGCTTCTATGAGGCGCACGCAATGTTAAGTATGGACGTCGTTCACGCTTCGATTTTTGAATTTTTTAGGTCGTTTGCGTAAGTCGTTCGCTAATAGGGATGGACGTAATTTACGTTCACGTCGAAACCAATACGTTGTTGCGGCGTACTTGGGAGCAATGCACACTGGGATATGTACACGGACGGCGCATGCGCCGTTCGTAAAAAATGTCAATCACGTCAGGTCATCACACATTAGCATAAAACACGCCCCCCTTCCACATTTGAATTACGCGGGCTTACGCCGGCCCCATTTACGCTACGCCACCGCAACTTACGGAGCAAGTGCTTTGTGAATACTGCACTTGCTCCTGTAAGTTGCGGCGGCGTAGCGTAAATACGATACGCTGCGCCACCGTAACATTGCGCGCCCCTACCTGAATCTAGCCCAGTGTGTTTTAAAGTGACAGAAAGCTGGAGTTTGACTTTAACATGGAGGAACCCTTGAAAAATCTTTCCAGTCTCAGAAAACCCCTGTTAACCACTTAAGGACCGGACCAATATGCTGCTACATGACCCAAGGGGTTTTTACAATTCGGCACTGCGTCGCTTTAACAGACAATTGCGCGGTCGTGCAACGTGGCTCCCAAACAAAATTGGCGTCCTTTTTTCCCCACAAATAGAGCTTTCTTTTGGTGGTATTTGATCACCTCTGCGGTTTTTATTTTTTGCGCTATAAACAAAAATATAGCGGCAATTTTGAAAAAAATGCAATATTTTTTACTTTTTGCTATAATAAATATCCCCCAAAAACATATATAACAATTTATTTTTTCCTCAGTTTGGGCCGATACGTATTCTTCTACCTATTTTTGGTAAAAAAAATCGCAATAAGCGTTTATCGATTGGTTTGCGCAAAATTTATAGCGTTTACAAAATAGGGGATAGTTTTATTGCATTTTTATTCATTATTTTTTTTTTTACTACTAATGGCGGCGATCAGCGATTTTTTTCGTGACTGCGACATTATGGCGGACACTTCGGACAATTTTGACACATTTTTGTGACCATTGTCATTTTCACAGCAAAAAATGCATTTAAATTGCATTGTTTATTGTGAAAATGACAGTTGCAGTTTGGGAGTTAACCACAGGGGGCGCTGTAGGATTTAGTGTTCACCTAGTGTGTGTTTACAACTGTAGTGGGGTGTGGCTGTAGGAATGACGTCATCGATCGAGTCTCCCCATAAAAGGGATCACTCGATCGATGCAGCGCCATAGTGAAGCACGGGGAAGCCGTGTTTACATACGGCTCTCCCCGTTCTTCTGCTCCGGGGAGCGATCGCGATGGAGCGGCTATAAACGAATAGCCGCGCCGTCGTCCTGGATCGCTCCCCGAGGGAATCCGACCGCTGCATATATTTGACTTAACCCCTTCCCGACCGCCGCATGTACATATACGTCGGCAGAATGGCACGTACAGGCACATTGGCGTACCTGTACGTCCCTGCCTAGACGTGGGTGGGGGGTCCGATCGGGACCCCCCCCCCGCGACTTGCGGTGGTCGGGTCCCCTCGGGGAGCGATCCGGGACGACGGCGCGGCTATTTGTTTATAGCCGCTCCGTCGTGATCGCTCCCCGGAGCTGAATGTAAACACGGCTTCCCCGTGCTTCACTATGGCGCTGCATCGATCGATGACGTTTATAGGGGAGACTCGATCGATGACGTCATTCCTACAGCCACACCCCCCTACAGTTGTAAACACACACTAAGGGAACACTAACTCCTACAGCGCCCCCCTGTGGTTAACTCCCAAACTGCAACTGTCATTTTCACAGTAAACAATGCAATTTGAATGCATTTTTTGCTGTGAAAATGACAATGGTCCCAAAAATGTGTCAAAATTGTCCGAAGTGTCCACCATAATGTCGCAGTCACGAAAAAAATCGCTGATCGCCGCCATTAGTAGTAAAAAATGTTTTTTTTTTATAAAAATGCAATAAAACTATCCCCTATTTTGTAAACGCTATAAATTTTGCGCAGACCAATCGATAAACGCTTATTGCGATTTTTTTTACCAAAAATAGGTAGAAGAATACGTATCGGCCTAAACTGAGGAAAAAAAATGTTTTATATATGTTTTTGGGGGATATTTATTATAGCAAAAAGTAAAAAATATTGCATTTTTTTCAAAATTGTCGCTCTATTTTTTTTTATAGCGCAAAAAATAAAAACCGCAGAGGTGATCAAATACCACCAAAAGAAAGCTCTATTTGTGGGGGAAAAAAGGACGCCAATTTTGTTTGGGAGCCACGTCGCACGACCGCGCAATTGTCTGTTAAAGCGACGCAGTCCCGAACTGTAAAAACACCTTGGGTCTTTAGGCAGCATTATGGTCCGGTCCTTAAGTGGTTAACCCTTTCACGCCGACGGAACGCATATATGCGTCCTCGGCTTTCAGGGGTTATACCGGGATGATGCCTGCAGCCGCAGGCATCATCCCGGTACCGTTGTTTAGAGCCGGCGATCGGCTTTCCAAACATAACAACCGATGCGGCTAAAAGCCGCTCGGTTGTTATGCCGGAGGAGCGGGAGGGGACATCCCCCCCCTCCCGCCGCCTCTCGCCGCTCTGACCGGGCCTCCCGTCCCACCGGGAGACCCGATCCACGATCCGGCGCCTCCAGCGTCTCGGCGCGCTCTGAAACAAAGCCGTAAGCGGCTTTGATTCAGTGTCCGCATCGAAACCACGGAAGCGGCGTCATGACGTCACTTCCGGGTTTCTCAGATGTCAATGGCGCCGGATTTAAAAAAGTACACAGTATTCAGAATCGCCGTTTTCGGCGATCTGAATACTTTGAAGTGCAAAGGAGGGCTCGGAGGTCTTTTAGACCCCCGATCCCTCCATAAAGAGTACCTGTCACGACCTATTGCTGTCACAAGGGATGTTTACATTCCTTGTGACAGCAATAAAAGTGATCAAAATGTAAAAAAAAAAAAAAAAAAATTTAATATTAGAAAAAATAAATAAATAAATAAGAAAACAAAAAAAAAAATTTTTAAAGCGCCCCCCTCCCCGCGAGCTTGCGCAGCAAAGAAAGCGCATACGGAAGTCGCGCCCGCATATGAAAACGGTGTTCAAATAACACGTGTGAGGTATCGCCGCGATCGTAAGAGCGAGAGCAATAATTATAGCACTAGGCCTACTCTGTAACTCTAACCTGGTAACCGTAAAAAAAGTTTAAAGCGTCGCCTATGGAGATTTTTAGTTACCGTAGTTTGTCGCCATTCCACGAGTGCGTGCAATTATAAAGCGTGTCATGCTTGGTATCTATTTACTCGGCATAACATCATCTTTCACATTATGCAAAAAAATTGGGCTAATTTTACTTTTTCATTTTTTTAAAATTCATGAAAGTAAATTTTTCCCAAAAAGTTGTGTTTAAAACACCGCCGCACAAATACCGTATGACATAAAATATTGCAACAATCGCCATTTTATTCTCTAGATTCTCTGCTAAAAATATATATATAATGTTTGGGCGTTCTAAGTAATTTTCTAGCCAAAAATATGGATTTTAACTTGTAAACACCAAATGTCATACATAGGCATAGGCATGAAAGGGTTAAAGGAGTTGTAAAGGAAAAAAAAAATTGGGGCTCAAATGACAGTTTACAGGGTATAGAGACAAAATAGTTAACTGATTCATTTTAAAAACGATTAAAAATAGATAAAAAAAAAAAAAAAAACATATAATGTACCTGTAGTTTCAGTTTCGTTTTTACATGTTTCCTGCCTCTGTTCTGTATAGAGCCATAGAGAAGTGAGGCCTCGTACACACGGCCGAGGAACTCGACGTGCCAAACACACCGAGTTCCTCGGCGAGTTCAGCCCTGAAGCCGCCGAGGAGCTCGGCGGGCCGAGTTCTCCCATAGAACAACGAGAAAATAGAGAACATGTTCTCTATTTTCTCGACGAGTTCCTCGGCGGCTCCATCGGGCTGAAAGTGTACACACGACAGAGTTTCTCGGCAGAATCCGGCTCTGACCGAGTTTCTCGCTGAATTCTGCCGAGAAACTCTGTCGTGTGTACGAGGCCTGAGGGTTTGAAAACGAAACTAGAATCTCCAAGTACTGTGGTCCAAAGGAAATAGACAACCAGGAAGTGTCCAGAACAGAGCAGAATTACAGCAACATCAGAGCAAAAACGAACAATGAGGACATGAAACCAGGACTGCAGTAAGGTAAAGGAAGCTATGTAGCTAAAAAAAATATGTTTTCCTTTAGTGACCCTTTAAGTTTGAAGACATAAAAAAAGATCATTGTTGTCACTTATCTGAAAGGCAGAACCTGCTTCATACCCCAGGATCCCCTGGCAACCTCGGGAGAAACCCTAGGTTTCCATGGAACCAGGGATGTTGCTATGTCTACAAAAGATCCATAGCAGCGAAGTACAGAAAGTCATATGCTTGGACAGACTTACACATGTATATGGAAAAAAAAAGAAAAGGTTCCCCCAGGTTTTCTTTTAGCGATATGGGCCCAGATTCAAGAAGCACTTGCGCCCGCGCAACATTAGGTTGCGCGGCGCAAGGGCTTACTTGCTCCGGTGTAACGAGTGCTCCTGATTCAGGAACCTCGTTACACCGACTGCAGCCTAGGATGTGACAGACATAAGCCTCCTTATGCCTTCACATCCCAGGCTGCATTCTTGCGTTGGCCGCTAGGGGGCGCAGCCATTGTGATCGGCGTATAGTATGCAAATTGCATACTACCACCGATTCACAAAAGTTGCGCGGGCCCTGCGCACGCAAGGTATGGATTTTCCGTACCGCGACTTTAGCATAAGGCTGCTCCTGCTAATAGCAGGCGCAACCAATGCTAAAGTATAGCTGCGCTTCCCGCTCGCGACGTTCAAATTTTACTTAAATGGCGCTGGGCGCTGGACGCCATTCACGTTCACTTAGAAGCAAATGACGTCCTTGCGACGTCATTTGCCGCAATGCACGTCGGGAAAGTTTCCCGACGGAGCATGCGCTGTTCGCTCGGCGCGGGAGCGCGCCTAATTTAAATGATTCCCGCCCCCGGCGGGATCATTTACATTAGGCAGCCTTACGCCCGGCTGTTTAGCATATCGCCCGCGCAATTTACGGAGCAATTGCTCCGTGAATCGCGGGCAAAGCGCAATATTTGCGTGGGCGCAGAGAAAAATTTTTGCTCTTTGCCCACGCAAATATTGCGCGATTCTACCTGAATCTGGGCCATGGTGTATTTAGTCAAGAAAGTAAAGATGTAATAAAATCAATTTTTGTCTTTTAATAAGCAATGAATAAAGATACAAATTGGTTTAAAAATAATACACTCTGGTTACTTCGGGCCATATTCTTGTACTTTCTGCGGCGGCATCGCGTAAGCTATTTACACTACGCCGCCGCAACTTACTGGAGCAAGTGCTGTATTCCTCAAGCACTTGCTCCGTAGTTTGCGGCGACGTAGTGTAAAAGGCCCGGCGTATCCCCGCGTAATTCCAAGGGGGCGGCTTGTATTTAAATTAAGCGCGCCCCCGTGCCGTTCGAACTGCGCATGCGCCGGGCTTAAAATAGCCCAGTGCGCATGCTCCAGTTCTCGACGGAAAACGTCAATGATGCCGACGTGTGCGTCATTGACGCAAAGTCGTATTCAAGAACGACTTAGGAAAACTACGTACCCGACGGGAAAAGACGACGCGGACCCGACGCCATACTTAACATGGCATACGTGGGACTGTCGTAAGGTTACCCCTCATATAGCAGGGGTAACCTTACGCTTACGCAAACGACATAAGCGACGGTTACGCGACGCGCTTTCGTTCGGGAATCGGCGTATCAGGCTCATTTGCATAAACAAATGAGACCTGAACGTAAACGCCACCTAGCGGCCGGCAGCGAATTACATTTAAGATCCGACAGTGTAAATGACTTACACATGTCGGCTCTTCAGCGTATCTATGCGAAAATGATTCTAAGAATCACTCGCATAGATACGCGGGTCAAAAAAGAGAGATACGACGGAGTTTCCTGAGATACACCGTCGTAACTCTTCTGAGAATATGGCCCAGACAGTCTATGAAAAGTACCATCAATGTTAAAAAATGGTCAACAATATAGTACATTTTATGCAATTAATAAATTGGCATCCATGTGAATACCCATATATATATATAATATACAAGTGTGCTGTGGCGTAGCATGGGGGGGGCAGGGGGTGCCGTGGCCCCCGGGCACGATATTTAGGGGGCGCAATTTCGAGCAAGTGTGTGTCACGGTGTCTCAACCTCCTAAATTTAATCCTGTGTCCCCGGCCGCCCGGCGCTCTGGCCGCCATGTTTCAATGTCCAGCGCCCTGTGATTGGGGGTCACGTGTGGCGTGGGGCTGGCCTGTCCGCAATCGCGGTTGCTCCTAAGGTCCCGCCTCTGCACATGACCCCTATATGACCAATCACAGTGCACCAGACACTGAACAAACATGGCGGCTTCATCCTATCCTCCGGACCTATGTCATGCAGGTGAGGAGGAATACGAATACGGACTGGGTAAAGAGACAGAGAGAGAGAGACGGAGGCAGAGAGAGAGGCAGAGAGAGACGGAGGCAGACAGAGAGAGACAGACAGAGGCAGAGAGAGACAGAGGTAGAGAGAAAGAGAAAGTTACTGTAGGTAGGACAGTATAGTGGTCAGTGTAGTATAGTGGTCAGTGTAGTTCTCAGTGTAGTATAGTGGTCAGTGTAGTATACAGTATAGTGGTCAGTGTAGTATAGTGGTCAGTGTAGTATACAATATAGTGGTCGGTGTAGTATACAGTATAGTGGTCAGTGTAGTATAGTGGTCAGTGTAGTTCTCGTGTAGTATAGTGGTCAGTGTAGTGTACAGTATAGTGGTCAGTGTAGTATAGTGGTCAGTGTAGTGTACAGTATAGTGGTCAGTGTAGTATAGTGGTCAGTGTAGTATACAGTATAGTGGTCAGTGTAGTATACAGTATAGTGGTCAGTGTAGTATAGTGGTCAGTATAGTGGTCAGTGTAGTATACAGTATAGTGGTCAGTGTAGTATAGTGGTCAGTATAGTGGTCAGTGTAGTTCTCGGTGTAGTATAGTGGTCAGTGTAGTATAGTGGTCAGTGTAGTGTACAGTATAGTGGTCAGTGTAGTATACAGTATAGTGGTCAGTGTAGTATAGTGGTCAGTGTAGTATACAGTATAGTGGTCAGTGTAGTATAGTGGTCAGTATAGTGGTCAGTGTAGTATAGTGGTCAGTATAGTGGTCAGTGTAGTATAGTGGTCAGTAAAGTGGTCAGTGTAGTTCTCGGTGTAGTATAGTGGTCAGTGTAGTATAGTGGTCAGTGTAGTGTACAGTATAGTGGTCAATGTAGTATACAGTATAGTGGTCAGTGTAGTATAGTGGTCAGTGTAGTTCTCGGTGTAGTATAGTGGTCAGTGTAGTATAGTGGTCAGTGTAGTATACAGTATAGTGGTCAATGTAGTATACAGTATAGTGGTCAGTGTAGTATAGTGGTCAGTGTAGTGTACAGTATAGTGGTCAGTGTAGTATATTGGTCAGTGTAGTGTACAGTATAGTGGTCAGTGTAGGATAGTGGTCAGTATAGTGGTCAGTGTAGTTCTCGGTGTAGTATAGTGGTCAGTGTAGTATAGTGGTCAATGTAGTGTACAGTATAGTGGTCAGTGTAGTATAGTGGTCAGTGTAGTATAGTGGTCAGTGTAGTATAGTGGTCAGTGTAGTATACAGTATAGTGGTCAGTGTAGTATAGTGGTCAGTGTAGTGTACAGTATAGTGGTCAGTGTAGTATAGTGGTCAGTATAGTGGTCAGTGTAGTTCTCGGTGTAGTATAGTGGTCAGTGTAGTATAGTGGTCAGTGTAGTATAGTGGTCAGTGAAGTGTAGTTTCGTTAACAGTATAGTGGTCAGTGTAGTGTACAGTATAGTGGTCAGTGTAGTGTACAGTATAGTGGTCAGTGTAGTTCTCGGTGTAGTATAGTGGTCAGTGTAGTATACAGTATAGTGGTCAATGTAGTGTACAGTATAGTGGTCAATGTAGTATACAGTATAGTGGTCAGTGTAGTATACAGTATAGTGGTCAATGTAGTGTACAGTATAGTGGTCAATGTAGTATACAGTATAGTGGTCAGTGTAGTATAGTGGTCAGTATAGTGGTCAGTGTAGTATAGTGGTCAGTATAGTGGTCAGTGTAGTATAGTGGTCAGTGTAGTGTACAGTATAGTGGTCAGTGTAGTATAGTGGTCAGTGAAGTGTAGTTTAGTTAACAGTATAGTGGTCAGTGTAGTGTAGTGGACAGTATAGTGGTCAGTGTAGTGTAGTGGACAGTAAAGTGGTTGGGTTGGTCAGTGTTGAAATCAAGAAGTTAGTGTAGTGGTCAGTATAGGAATCAGGTAGGTCAGTACTATTGTATTTGAAGGGACTCGGGGAGTGCTAAAAGTCCACAGGTTAGGGGGTGCAAATTACTTGCCTTGCCCCGGGTGCTGACAACCCACACTACGCCACTGCCCTAGGCGGTCCGAGTGGAAGTGGGAGCAGGTAACTGTCAAAACTAGAAAACCACTCCCACCCCCCAAAAAAATTACTTGCCAAATGTTGCATGGGTGGGGGGGTGGGGGTGGAGGAGTGCTTAAAGCGGAACTTTCCCTTTTGAGTGGAGCTCCACTTTAAAGGAGAAGTATGGGATTTTTTTTTATCCCATATTCATACTTACCTAGGTGGATGCTGCATCGGTCCCTCATTGCACCGAGAACCAAGCCACCGAACACCACCGATGGCTCGGTTCTCTCACCTCCCCAAGCGGAGAGCTGCTGCCTGTCAATCTGCAGCTCTCCTGCTCTGCTCCTCCTCGCTCATTGGAGTGCTGAGCTGTGGAGGGGTGGGGAGCGACTCGCTGAGAGGCTGAGACGGCCATTAGTCCAGGCACCTGGCGGATCCAGACACCCAGAGTCGGGATGATGCGGTGCCTGGACTGATCTTGGTGACGTCAGCAGAGAGCTGCACTCCTGTGACCCAGAGGAGAAGTCCAGCCTAATGAGCTCAGGCTGGACTTCTCCTTTAAGGTTGAATATTTCAACAAAAGTTGGTTTTGTTTTTTGTTTATTGGGCTATTTATTTGTATCTTGTTGTTTTTGCCTGGTGTTCTGCTTTAACAACTTGGGGCCAGATTCACATATATACGACGGTGTATCTCCTGATACAACGTCGTATCTCTGACTTAGGCCGGTCGTATCATTGCGACTGATTCATAGAATGAGTTACGCATAGATATGCCTAAGATCCGACAGGTGTAACAGTGTTACACCGTCGGATCTTAACTGCAATTTAAAAATGGCCGCTGGGGGCGTTCTCGCTGATTTACGCTGAGAAATATGTAAATCAGCGAGATACGCCAATTCACGAACGTACGCGGGCCCGACGCAGTGTTGTTACGACGTTTACGTAATCGTTTTCCCGGCGTATACTTACCCCTGCTTCTATGAGGCGCAGCCACTGTTAAGTATGGCCGTCGTTCCCGCGTCAATTTTTTTTTTTTACGTCGTTTGCGTACGCCGATTCTCAAACGCGCTGGACGCAAGTTACGCTCACGCCAAAACCAATGACGTCCTAGCGACGTCATTGGGAGCAATGCACGCCGGGAAAAATCGCGGACGGCACATGCGCATTTAAATCGGGCGCGGGGACGCGCCTGATTTAAATAGTACACTCCCCCTAGCCGCGGAATTTGAATTCCGCCGGGGGATTTACGATCCGCCGCCGCAAGTTTGGAGGTAAGTGTTTTGTGAATTACCCACTTGCCTCTCAAACTTGCGGCGGCGGATCTTAAATCACATAGGTCACGCGGATCTAAAGATCCGCTGATCTATGTGAATCTAGCCCTTGGCCTCCGTTTGTCACAAGATAGATTTATTTAGATAGACACAGATTGTAACATAGAATAGTAAATGAGGGAAAATAAAGGCACAGGTGGGGAAAACACAGGGCTGCCAGTTGCTTTGAATGTGGCTGGCTGAACCGTAACTCCGGTTAAACTTGAATCAGACTGCGAGAGCAGTGATGTATGTCCCGGCTTGTTTCTGGCTGAGAATAAATAGGACAGCTTTGTAACCAACGATGTAAACAAAGGAGGCATGCCCAAAGCACAGGTCAGAAGATCACTAGCGACACAGTGCGATTCTTACATTTTTTGTTGATCAAAGAAGAAACCTCGAAGGCTTCCATGGCAAGCTGTTCTCTGCCTAAATATCAGGGGGCAGATCCTCGTAGAGCGGCGCATTTATGCGCCGGGCGTAGCGTATCTAGGATACACTACGCCGCCGTAACTTACTTTTTTTTGTTTCAAATCCAGAAAGAATCGGCGCCGTAAGTTACGGCGGCGTAGTGAATCTTTGCCGGCGTAATGGCGCCTAATTCAAATGGATGTAATGGGGGCGTGTTTTATGTAAATACGTCGTGACCCGACGTAAACAACGTTTTTTTTTTAACTGCGCATGCGCCGTCCGTGGGGGTAAATTAAACCGGAACCAGCCAACGCTTACGACGGTGACGTCATTCTACGCAAATTCCTATTCGCGAACGACTTACGCAAACGACGCAACACATTCAAAATTGTACGCGGGAAAGACGGCCATACTTAACATTGAGTACGCCTCATAATAGCAGCTTTAACTATACGCCGGAAAAAGCCGAACGCAAACGACGTAAAAAAATGCGCCGGCCGGACGTACGTTCGTTCGTGGATCGCCGTAAATAGCTAATTTGCATACTCGCCGCGGATTCCGATGGAAACGCCACCTAGCGGCCGCCGAAAAATTGCAGCTTAGATCCGACGGCGTACGAAGACGTACGCCTGTCGGATCTAGCCGAGATGCCGTTGTATCTTTTTTTGAGGATTCAAAACAAAGATACGACGCGGGAAATTTAAAATTACGCCGGCGTATCTATAGATACGCCGGCGTAATCCTTTTGTGGATCTGCCCCCTAATTTTTAATGATTTTTTTGATATCTTAATGAATCTTTTTTTGCAGTTTGTAAAGTTTTTTCTACTAGACATCTAAAAGCTCATTTACGACAACTAGGGTTGCCACCTGTCCGGGATTCACCCGGACAGTACGGGTTTGGAATCATTTTGAATCATGTGTCCGGGTCTCCTTCCGCCTGGTACCATTGCACAGAGCAGTTAAAGCAGTAGTAAACCGTGGCATTAAAAAACTAAACATTTCCTGCAAGGCAATGACATAATGTGATAGTATGCATCGGATACTAACACATTATGAAATACTTAACCACTTCAGCCCTGGAGGATTTGGCTGCCCAATGACCAGGCCATTTTTTGCGATTGCGTCGCTTTAACTGACAATTGCGCGGTCGTGCGATGTTGTACCCAAACAAAATTGACGTCCTTTTTTCCCCACAAATAGAGCTTTCTTTTAGTGGTATTTGATCACCTCTGCGGTTTTTATTTTTTGCGCTATAAACAAAAAAATAGTGACAATTTTGAAAAAAAAACAAACAATATATTTTACTTTTTGCTATAATAAATATCCCCAAAAAATATATAAAATGTATTTTTCCCTCAGTTTAGGCCGATATGTATTCTTCCACAAATTTTTGGTAAAAAAACGCAATAAGCGTATTGGTTTGCACAAAAGTTATAGCGTCTACATAGGGGATAGATTTATGGCATTTTTTAAATCAATTTGTCTTTTATTAGTAATGGCGGTGATCTGCGATTTTTATCGTGACTGCGAAATTATGGCGAACACATCGGACACTTTTGACACTATTTTGGGACCATTGTCATTTATACAGCTATAAGTGCTATAAAAATGAACTGATTACTGTGTAAATGACACTGGCAGGGAAGGGGTTAACCACTAGGGGGCGAGGAAGGGGTTAAGTGTGTCCTAGGGAGGGATTTTAACTGTAGAGAGCTGGGCTACGTGTGACACCACATTAATCACTGCTCCCGACAGGGAGCAGACGATCAGTATCCTGTCACAAGGCAGAACACGGAAATACCTTGTTTACACAGGCATCTCCCCATTCTGCCGATCCGTGACATGATCGCGGGACAACAATGGATATCAAGTTTGCGGGTCCCGCGGGCACGGTCACTGAGCTCGCGGCAGGGGCGCACGTGTGCCCGCATGGCGCGAAATTCAAAGCAATGTACAGATACGTTGCTTTGTACAGCCGTGCCGTTCTACGGACGTATAAGTACAGGAGGCGGTTGGCAAGCAGTTAGGCAGAAAAAAAAATCAGCCTTTAGTATCCCTTTATAGAGGAAATAAACAATGATGGGTTTTACTTCCTATTTTTTCCCCTGCACAGTAAAAGCATAATGGGCTAATATGCATTGCATACTAGCCCATTATGTGCCACTTACCTGCAAACAAATTCCGCGATGTCCCTGCTGGTGGTCGCATCCATCTTCACCCCTCTTCCTTCCGGGGCTGGCCAGAGTCGCATGATGTCCCTCCTTTGCATGCGCATGGGAGCCGCCAATCACGGCACGAGACCCTTAGAAACGGCACGTTCGAGCCCTTTCTTCAGTGTGTTTGCGCCGATGACGTCGCCACAAGCGTATATGGTAAATGTCTCCTAAACCGTGCAGGTTTAGGAGATATTTACAGTACCTACAGGTACGCCTTATTATAGGCTTACCTGTAGGTACAAGTGGTGGAACAGGGTTTACAACCACTTTAAATCTAAGTTTAGTTAAAAGTGGTTCTAAAGTCTATGGGCTAGATCCACAAAAGGGATACGCCGGCGTATCTACTGATACGCCGTCGTATCCCTGTTTCTATCTATGGAACTGATCCACAGAATCAGTTACGCATAGATATTCCTAAGATCCGGCAGGTGTAATTGTTTTACACTGCCGGATCTTAGGATGCAGTACCGCGGCCGCCGCTGGGGGCATTTCTCGTCGAAATCCAGCGTCAGGTATGCAAATGAGGAGTTACGTCGATCCTCAAAGCTTTTTCGCGCTCGCTACGTCGCCGCTACGTTAGTTTCCCGTCGCTTAGTTACACTTTTGTGAGGCAGCCCTACTTTTACACAGCAGGCGTAAAGTATGGCCGTCCTTCCCGCGTCTAATTTTTAAATTTTACGTTGTTTGCGTAAGCCGTACGGGAATACGTAAATACACTACGTGCCGTTCAAAAAATGACGTCACGTCGCGCAATGCACGTCGGGAAAAAAGCGTCGGGAGCATGCGCAGTACGTCCGGCGCGGGAGAGCGCCTAATTTAAATGGGACTCGCCCCATTTGAATTGGCCCGCCTTGCGCCGGACGGATTTGAGTTACACCGCCGCAGATTTCCAGGTAAGTGTTTTGTGGATCGGTACCTAACTTAGGAAATTTGCGGCAGTGTAACTTAAATCTAAAAAGTTACATTGCGCTGCCGGGCTGTGGATCTGGCCCTATGCTTTTTTAACCTTAAAGCGGGGGTTCACCCAAAAAAAATGTTTTAACATGACATTCAGCCGAGTTGTCAGAATGACATTAGGCTGTTTTTTTTATCTCATTGCCGTACATACCGTATTTTCACCGCCGCTTCCGGGTATGTAATCTGCGGGACTGGGCGTTCCTAATTGATTGACATCCTTCCGACTGGCGCATACAGCGCGTCACAAGTTGCCCGAAAGAAGCCGGACTGCGAGTCGGCTCTATACGGCGCATGCGCACCGACGTTCGGCTTCTTTCGGCAACTCGTGATGCGCTGTATGCGCCGGTCGGAAGGATGTCAATCAATTAGGAACGCCCAGTCCCGCAGATTACAAACCCGGAAGCGGCGGTGAAAATACGGTATGTACGGCAATGAGATAAAAAAAAACAGCCTAATGTCATTCTGACAACTTGGCTGAATGTCATGTTAAAATTATTTTTCTTTGGGTGAACCCCCGCTTTAACCATTCTATGCATTAGGGTAAAAAACATTCTACTGCCGGTTTCCTTACCAGTCCCTAAACACTCACCTGACTCCTCCACTGATCCAACATTTTCCCATCTGCTCCCAATTTCTCTTCTTACAGGAGACTATGAGAGCAACAGGCAGGTCCCCTGATAAGGGTGTAGCACCTGCCCTCCTGTACAGGGCCGAGGCTCCGTAAGTTCAACAGGGGGGGCCAGATCAGCAGGAGTGGGTGCAATTGCTGGAACCAATCCCCCTGTGTTTACTATGCTTCAGTTTGTGAATGAACAGAGAGCCTCCTGTTTATTCACTCTGCAGCTGAGGCTGCAGAGAAAGGATTGAAGAATCTGTGTCCTCAATCTCTTTCTACGTCTCAAAGGGTGTCTGTTTAGATTTCAGATATTTCTCTAACCCTAAGAGCCCATTCACACAGGGGCAACACGACTTCTAGCATGACTTTGGGAGGCAACTTGGACACGACTTGAGTATGGCAACTTAAAAGGCAACTTCAAGTCGCCTCCAGGACAGGAGGCTTTCCATTGGCCAATCAATCAACAATCAGCTCTGTGGGAGGGAGGGGTTTGCCTGAGAAATGTATGTTATCTTCCTGTATTGTTGCTTCAGTTAAGACAGTGATCCGACTTCATAGGCGACTTCCATTGAAATCAATGGGGTAGATTCAGGTAGCTTTGCGCAGTTTTTACGAAGGCGTAGGGCACCGTTTTTGCCCTGCGCCCCCGCAAATTATCTGCGCTACCCTTGATTCACGGAGCAGTAGCTCCGTAAATTGCGTGGGCGCTCCGGTAAAATGCCCGGCGCAACCGCGCGCAATTGAAATGATCCCGTAGGGGGCGGGAAGCATTTAAATTAGGCGCGTTCCCGCGCCAAGCGTAGGGCGCATGCTCCGTCGGGAAACTTTCCCGACGTGCATTGCGGCAAATGACGTCGCAAGGACGTCATTTGCTTCAAAGTGAACGTGAATGGCGTCCAGCGCCATTCACGATTCACTTACGCAAACAACGTAAAATTTAAACTTCGCGACGCGGGAACGACGGGTATACGTAGCATTGGCTGCCCCTGCTATTAGCAGGAGCAGCCTTACGCGAAACCCGACGGACGGAAACAACGTTAACTGCGTAAGCAGGGCTCGCGTAATGTTGTGAATCGGCGTTAGTATGCAATTTGCATACTATACGCTGACCACAACGGGAACGCCACCTAGCGGCCTGCGTAAGAATGCAGCCTAAGATATGACGGCATAAGGAGCCTTATGCCAGTCATTTCTTAGGCTGCAGTCGGCGTAACGAGGTTCCTGAATAAGGAGCATTCGTAACGCCGGCGCAGGTAAGCAATTGCGCTGCGTAACTATGGTTACGCAGACGCAATTGCTCTTTGAATCTACCCCAATGGGTACAAGTTGCCTACAAGTCGGATTGAAGTAGTACAGGAACCTTTTCTGAAGTCAGAGTGACTTCAGTAGTGTGTATTAAGACGGCTCCCATTCACTTCCATTCATTTTCTCGACCGCATGACTTGGGGCGACTTGAAGTCGGATCCCAGGTCGCCCCAGTGTGAACCGGCTCTAACAGGGCTGTTAAAATTTATTTTACAAAACATATTTAAGGGCATTCTCACAGGAATTTTAGTTGCATAAATTAGTGGTTTGTCCGAGGTTGGAGCCCCCCGTTAGGCTTGGTTTACTGATCCTGTCAGCTAGGGAGTATGGGGCCCCAAGATTTCTAGCAGCAGCCTTGGCAACAGGAGCCATTGGCTCGTGCTGCTGTCAGTCAAATTCTGTAAGGATGGAGTTGGGGGAGGAGAGGGGGGTGTGACCAAGCCATGCTGTATCTATGGACACACACAGCCTGCCTCGGGAGCACACCCATGCAGGTGCCCCCTCAGCAGCTGGCTTGCTGAGGCGGCATTTGGAAGAAGGGGTAAAGAGAGTCGGCAGAGGTTTCCAGAATCAAACGGTAAGAGACCGCTCTGTACAATACCATTGCGTAGAGAAGGTAAGCAAAAGGCCCCAAATACTCTCTAAAAATCTGCGGGCTGCACTTAAGGCACTTACACTCCGCTGTCCCAACTTACAGGAGCAAGTGTTGTATTCCCCAAACACTTGCTCCGTAAGTTGGGACGGCGGAGTGTAAATGCCCCGGCGTAGCCTGGCGGATCTCCAAGGGGGCGGCTTGTATACAAATTAAGCGCGCCCCCGATTCTAATGAACTGCGCATGCGCCGGGCTTCAAAAAGCCCAGTGCGCATGCTCCAGTTCTCGGCGGAAAACGTCAATGACGCCGACGTGTGCGTCATTGACGTAAAGTCGTATTCAAGAACGACTTACGGAAACGACGTACCCGGCGGAAAAACACGACGCGGACCCGACGCCATCCGTAACATGGCCTACGTGGGACCTGCGGAAACGTACTCCTCATATAGCAGGAGTAAGTTTCCGCTTACGCAAACGACGTTAGCGACGGTTACGCGACGCAAACTCGTTCGGGAATTGGCGTAGAAGGATCATTTGCATACGCAAATGAGTCCTTCACGTAAATGCCATCTAGCGGCGGCCGGCGTCATTACATTTAAGATCCGCCAGTGTAAGTGACTTACAGATGGCGGATCTTAAGTGTATCTCAATGCGAAAATGATTCTAAGAATCACTCGCATAGATACACGGGCCAAAAAAGGGAGATACGATGGAGTATCCTGAGATACTCCATCGTAACTTCTATGAGAATATGGCCCATGATCTTTTTTATTTTAATGTTTCCTGTTTTGGTTATGGGACAGGAAGTAAAGGTAAATCTCCCCAATAGGACACAGATGGCAAAAAAAGCCAACAAGGGTTATAATCCACTAATGCCGAGTACACACGATCGTTTTTCGACATTAAAAAAACTACGTTTTTAAAAACGTCATTTAAAATGATCGTGTGTGGGCTTTACATCGTTTTTCGGCTTCTGAAAAACGACAAAAAAATAATTCGAACATGCTGCATTCTTTAACGTCGTTTTAAAAAATGTCATTTTTCGGGTTGTAAAAAATGATCGTGTGTGGGCTAAAACAACATTTTAAACCTGCGCATGCCCAGAAGCGAGTTATGAGACGGGAGCGCTCATTCTGGTAAAACTATCATTCATAATGGAGTAAGCACATTCATCACGCTGTAACAGACAAAAAAGCGTGAATCGTCTATTACTAACAAGGAATCAGCTAAAAGCAGCCCAAAGGCGAATAGAACTTCCCCTTCAGAGTGCCGTCGTACGTGTTGAACGTCGCTGTGCTTTGTTCATAATTTTTCAAAAACGATGGTGTGTGGGCAACATCGTTTTTAATGATGAAGTTGGAAAAACTTCGTTTTTTGAACATGCTGAAAAACATATTTTTTTTTTCATGCCGAAAAACGATCGTGTGTACGCGGCATTACTCTATCCAAAATGGAAAAAAAAAAGTTTTCCTATAGTTCTACTGGCTATAGATCACAAAAAAGGAAACTGACTTTATCCCACCTCAGCTGGGGCACCCCGGCCCTCACCTTCATTGCGCCGCAGGGTTTCGTTTGAGAGGCCCTCCGACTCGCGCGCGTGTCAGACTCCTTGGTCCGTGTTTCAAGACGGGTCGGGTGGGACACCGACGTCGCAGCGGACCCCTGTCGCCCGTGAGCGTGGGCCCTCCCGCCTTTTACCTCTGAATTTTTTTCCCTCACTTCCTGTTCCAAGTGACAGCAAAAAATCGCACCTGGGAACCCAGTACCGTACCGCTAACGTTTTTTCTGACCTTAGCACAGGCACAATGCATTAGACATGTGCGTTCCCGTTCGTAACGAATATATTTTCGTACGAATTTGTTCGTTTTCGTACATTCGTATCAATTCGAACATTAGAAAAGCTGAAAGAACCAAAATACGAAAATTACGGAATTACGAATAAGCAAAATAACGAAAAAGCGAAAATACGAAGGTATGATTGGACAATCTTACTAAAATACGAAACACCAAAATAGCAAAAGAACGAAAATGACATCTATAACGAACGATTTGCATTCCGTATTTTAAATCCTTTGTTCGTATTTTCATTTGTGTGTTTTGTAAATCCGTTTCTTTGTCTGTTCGTAAATTTGTGTACTTGTATTGTTTTTTCGATTGGGCACTGGGCAGTGTAGTTAGTGAGTGATTATCTTACTTAATATCTTAGCCAATCAGCTTATCTCTTTTGTGCTGAGTCACATTGTACAGTGTAAAGCCACGTACACACGATCGGACTTCAAACAAACTTTTCCGTGGATTTTTGTCTGAAGGAAGTTGGCCGGACTTTTGAAACCGAAAAAGTTTGTCCGATAGAGCGTACACACAGTCGGATTTTTTGGAAAACGCTCATTTTGACGTTTGTTGGCAAAAAGTCAGACCGTGTGTACGGGGCTTAAGAGAATGTCTATCTTAATATGGATTAGCCGCGTGTTGCGATGTATTTACGAAAGTACAAAATTACGAATCCATTAAACGAAAATTATTATCTAACAAAATTACAAATTTCGAATCAACGAAAACAAATTAGACAGAATTACGAATCATTCAGTATAAACGTAAATAAAACTGTTACGAAAATACGAACGGGACCGAATAGGAAAACTTGAGTCTTACGAAATACGAACGGGTCCGAATAGGAAAACTTGCGTCTTACGAAATACGAACGGGTCCGAATAGGAAAACTTGAGTCTTACGAAATACGAACGGGTCCGAATAGGAAAACTTGCGGCTTACGAAATACGAACGGGTCCGAATCGGAAAACTTGAGTCTTACGAAATACGAACGGGTCCGAATAGGAAAACTTGAGTCTTACGAAATACGAACGGGTCCGAATAGGAAAACTTGCGTCTTACGAAATACGAATGGGTCCGAATAGGAAAACTTGAGTCTTACGAAATACGAACGGGTCCGAATAGGAAAACTTGAGTCTTACGAAATACGAACGGGTCCGAATAGGAAAACTTGCGGCTTACGAAATACGAACGGGTCCGAATCGGAAAACTTGAGTCTTACGAAATACGAACGGGTCCGAATAGGAAAACTTGAGTCTTACGAAATACGAACGGGTCCGAATAGGAAAACTTGCGGCTTACGAAATACGAACGGGTCCGAATAGGAAAACTTGAGTCTTACGAAATACGAACGGGTCCGAATAGGAAAACTTGAGTCTTACGAAATACGAACGGGTCCGAATAGGAAAACTTGAGTCTTACGAAATACGAACGGGTCCGAATAGGAAAACTTGCGGCTTACGAAATACGAACGGGTCCGAATCGGAAAACTTGAGTCTTACGAAGTACGAACGGGTCCGAATAGGAAAACTTGCGTCTTACGAAATACGAACAGGTCCGAATAGGAAAACTTGCGTCTTACGAAATACGAACGGGTCCGAATCGGAAAACTTGAGTCTTACGAAATACGAACGGGTCCGAATAGGAAAACTTGCGTCTTACGAAATACGAACAGGTCCGAATAGGAAAACTTGCGTCTTACGAAATACGAACGGGTCCGAGTAGGAAAACTTGAGTCTTACGAAATACGAACGGGTCCGAATAGGAAAACTTGAGTCTTACGAAATACGAACGGGTCCGAATAGGAAAACTTGAGTCTTACGAAATACGAACGGGTCCGAATAGGAAAACTTGCGGCTTACGAAATACGAACGGGTCCGAATAGGAAAACTTGAGTCTTACGAAATACGAACGGGTCCGAATAGGAAAACTTGAGTCTTACGAAATTACGAATCTACGGAACGAGACGAAACGGAACAAAAAAATACGAAATCTTTTGTTGTGCACATGTCTACAATGCATCCTATAGAGAACTATTAGCTCAGTGATTGGTTTCGTTTGTTGTCTTAGGGTTGGTGTTAAATATTTTTTATAGAATGTGGTAAAGACTTGAAGGGTGAAATTTCACCTGTTAATGTATTTCCTTTTTTCTCTTAGCATTTGTTTTATTAGGCCAGTGACACCCGATTGTCTATATTATCAGATGATTACAAGAGGTGTTACAGTTCAATTTTGCAGGACCCGACAATTGATGTGCATTTTATATTTTCTGTGCTACATTTATTATCGGCGATGGAGAGACAGATCGAAGAAAAAATAAACTGACGTCTACAATCACTTAAACGGCTTCGCATTGTCTCTGAGACAGAACACAGTACCAGAGTGCCTTTGGTTGATTAAAACGCCGGAATATCTACAAGCATTAACTCCGGGCAAAGGGCTAAGATAATGAACACATTTATAAACTGAACACATGTTAAAAATCCATTGAGTAAGTCCGGTTCATTGCCATTATGGAATGAAGAAAATTCACCAAGTTAGGAATAAAAAAAAAATCCCTGTGACATTTTCTACTGCGCTATGAGAAATACGGCACACGCCAGAAGGTAATTACCTTGATGCTATTTTTGTTATCATATCACTAAATTACACGAGTCCTTTGTATGACACTTATATCGGAGGAAGAATTACACCCTGGTGAGCTGGGGTCTCAGGGGACAATGAGGCTGCACAGATGCACTGTGAATCAAACACACAGGGCAGGCTTTCTGCAAACATTGCAGCATAGCGTTTTTTAAAAATATATATAACATTTTTCTTTATTTATTTATTATAATAAGGACTACAAAATAGCAGGTGAAGCCCTTTGCTCCTTTTCTCATCTTTTAGTCTAACCTTAGTTACTCTTCTGAAAAAAAGTATGCTGTTCACAGACCTCAATAGCTCAAGCAAAAATCAGCACACATATCCTAGTGAGACAGAGAGGTGACTTTTCCCACTTCCTCCTCATTGTTTTTCTATTAAAGTGGTTGCAAATTATTATTTTTTTTCTTACCTTAATGCATTCTTTGTATTAAGGCAGGGGTCTCCAAACATTCTAAAGGGCCGGTTTATTGTCCTTCAGAATCTTGGAGGGCCGGACTTTGGCCAGCGGGAGTGAACATTTTCCTGGCATCAGTGGGAGTAAACATCTGGTATTAGGGGGAGGAATAGTGCCCTATTGTTGGTATCATAGGAAGGAATAGTGCCCCAATAGTGGTGTCAGTGGGAGAAATGGTGCTCCATTGTCGGTGTCAGATGGCAGAATAGTGTCTCATATCAGTGGGAGGTATAGTGCGCTAAGGGCCGGATAAAGGCAAGCAAGGGACGCAGTTTGGAGACCACTGTATGAAGGTAAAAAACTCCCCACTCTTCATCCTACCCACCCACATCACTAAACACTTACCTGACTCCTGTCACCGCTCCAGCACTGACTCGACTGCAGCACTGCTCCTCTTACTCCCTGGTCTCACAGGAGACACTGAAAGTAGTGGGAGCCATAGGCGTGTCAGACTCCTGTGGGGAGGGAGCAGAGGCATGGCTTACCGGTGTTGTGTGTCTTTATGGATGCACACAGCCTGGCTCAGGAGTGTGTTTGCATGAGTGCCTCCATAGCAACCAGCTTGCTAAGGAAGGAAGCAGGAGCGGACTGCACCAATTGGGGGGGGGGGGGGGGTCTGCCAGGAGGAGCTAAGGGGACAGCTCTGTGCAAAATCTTTGCACAAAGCAGATAAGTATAATAAAAAAAAATATTTAAATTACTTGACCTTTAGTACCGCGTCACACGCCAGAACCGGAAGATACGGGCTGTTTGATCGAGGAGCCGGCCAGCTCGTTTGTTTTTATGCCTTCATCCTTTCTCATTGATGTAAGTGCGCATTTTTTATGACTTAATAAATATATTGAGGATTTTATGCTATGTGAGTTTCCTTCCTTTTTATGGCCTATCCTGCATCGGTACACTGTATGAGGCATCCAATCCATTAACGCTCTTTAGTGAGGAGACCCCTGTGGGCCTTATCATTACATGCATTCCGTGATCTCCTATAATTAAGAGATCATGTCCTTTTGGTAAGCGGCAGTGTGTCATTGTGGTGGAGGCACTTTTATATCATCACTTCTTCTGGATGCTGCGGATTCATTTGCACTTTGGAGAATATTTTGAGTTTAAACATATTTATATTTTAGGGGCCGGATTCAGATACATTGCAGTATCTGTTGGCGCGGCGTAACGTATCACATATATGGTACGCTGCCGTAACTTAGGGCGCAAGTTCCGTATGCAGAAAGAACTTTAGTTACGGTGGCGTAATGTATGTGTGGTGGCGTAAGCCCGCCTAATTCAAATGGGGATGATGTGGGCGTGTTTTATGTAAATTCACTGTGACCCCACGTATTTTACGAACGGCGTTCGTGAAAAAAATCCCAGTGCGCATGCTCGAAACTACGCCGCAAGTCGTCATTGCTTTAGACGTGAACGTAACTTACATACAGCCCTATTTGCGAACGACTTACGCAAACGACATAACATTTTCAAAACTCGACGCGGGAACGACGTCCATACTTAACATTAGCTATGCCTCATATAGCAGGGGTAACTTTACGCCGGAAAAAGCCTAACATAAACGACGTAAAAAAATGCGCCGGCCGGACGTACGTTTCTGAATCGGTGTATCTACCTAATTAGCATATTCATCGCGTAACTATACGGAAGCGCCACCTAGCGGCCAGCGTAAATATGCAGCCTAAGATACGACGGTGAAAGACACTTACGCCGGTCGGATCTTAGGGAAATCTATGCGTAACTGATTCTCTGAATCAGTCGCATAGTTACGACCACGCACACTCAGAGATACGACGGCGTATCCAGAGATACGCCGTCGTATCTCCTTTCTGAATGCAGGCCATGGACTTCTCGGTGGATTGCAGATGACTATATCAATGGTCAGACTGATTCACCTTACACACAAGGACTGATTTGTTCACCTTTATTGTTTTTATTTATTGAGGTCTATTGACCCTGATTTTTTGAATACCATTGGCGCAATTTATTATCACTTTTTTTACTAGCGCAGCTTTTTTCTTTTTGCTTACTTAGGTGAGTTTAGTGGTCAGCATTGATGGGCACTGGTAAGCCAGGCAGCAACCAGCAAGTGAGCTTGCTGGTTGCTGGTTGCCCCAGCACACAACCCCACCGCCCAGCCCCAAAAAAAAGCCTGCCCCACATACACACACATCCCCCCTCCGCCCCGCCGTTGCCGTCCTAGGACTTTGGGCTGAAGCCCCTGGACTTTTTGTCACCTAGCAATACCCCTGAAACCAATATAATTAAAAGTAAACAAATCTTTATTTTACATCAGCCGGGGGACCAGCGGCGGAGCCTACAGAGCGGCGTCTGAGAACTCCAGGGCTGATCATATCCCGATGGGCATCTTCCCCTGTTTGTAAATGTGTTAATTTTGGGCACTTTTTATGCTGAACTCTTTTAGCTAGATTCAGGTAGCCGGGCGCATCTTTCCGGCGGCGTATCGTATCCTATTTACGCTACGCCGCCTTAAGTCAGAGAGGCAAGTACTGTATTCACAAAGCACTTGCCTCCTAACTTATGGCGGCGTATCGTAAATGGGGCCGGCGTAAGCGCGCCTAATTCAGATGAGGATGGGGGGGCGTGTTTTATGTTAATGTTTGGTGACCCGACGTGATTGACGTTTTTTACGAACGGCGCATGCGCCGTCCGTGTACATATCCCAGTGTGCATTGCTCCAAAGTACGCCGCAAGGACTTATTGGTTTCGACGTGAACGTAAATGATGTCCAGCCCCATTCACGGACGACTTACGCAAATGACGTACATTTTTCAAATTTTATAGCGGGAACGACGGCCATACTTGACTAGGCCAGCTAGGGGGCAGCTTTATCTTTACGCGGCGTAACTCTTACGGAAACTGCTTATCTTTACTGCGCCGGGCGCACGTACGTTCGTGAATCGGCGTCTCTAGGCATTTACATATTCTACGCCGAACTCAATGGAAGCGCCACCTAGCGGCCAGCGTAAATATTGCACCCTAAGATACGACGGCGCAGGCCGTCGTATCTTAGTTAGGTTTAAGTGTATCTCAGTTTGAGCATACACTTAAACTTACGATGGCGCAGATTCCGAGTTACGTCGGCGTATCTACTGATACACCGGCGTAACTCTTTATGAATCTGGCCAATAACACCATTTGGAGCTCCAGAAACCCCCTTATTTTGCCCAATTTCCTTTGTCTGCTTTACTAACTGGTTTGCTTTAAATTATATTTTTATCGCAAAATTTGACAAATCATCTAAAATTTACCAGCATACCTTATCAGATTTCTAAGGCTTGAAGTATACTGGTTGGGATAATCAACACACCGCCGTATTGTCACATGATCATGCTAGCCTCTCTTTTATCATGCAAAAATGTAATTAAAGCGGAGTTCCGGCCACAATTTCACTTTTTAAATATAAATACCCCTGTAATACACAAGCTTAATGTATTCTAGTAAAGTTAGTCTGTAAACTAAGGTCCGTTTTGTTAGGTTGTTACAGCATTTAGACACTTTATAAAATAGAAATTGACTGGGGCCATCTTAAGTGTGGGCATCATGAAGCCAGACTGTATGACTTCCTGGATTTCAGCCTTGCAGATGCACAAGCAGTGTCGGATCAGGTTTCAGCACCTGTGCTGTCCAAGTCACATGATTCTTTGAGACTGGGAAGTGCACAGACTCCTGTAAAGTTACACCCACTACATTCCCAGGAGTCTGTGCGGTGCATTAAGCACCTAGGTGCAGGAAGTGGGAAGATTAACTATTCTGCCTAGCAACAACACTTTGAAGGCATATAAAAAAAAAAAAAATTTTTCATAAAGGAATAATGACATTTTTTTAAAACTACTGATGTAATGTTATATTTATGGGTGGAACTCCACTTTAACATCTATAGCTTCTAAAAAAAAAAAGAAATCAAAGAGAAAATAAAAGTAAACAGTGACATAAAGGGTATGTCATTTACAATGCAGGGTAAAGACAAACATCTGCCAGATCCAGAAATGCCAAAGAGACGGGAATAGATGGAGACAGAGACATAGGGAAAGATCTGTGTGCCTTCAGCAGTGTCACAACCAAATGATACAAAGAAATGTGACAACTTTAAGGTGCACAGACATCTACTGAGGAATGTATACACTGTCATCTGTGCAGACAGTACTATTGTACTCCAAGCATTAACTCCTGGCCTTGTTACAGGGGAATCTGCTTCAGGTAGTCACATCATCGAGGCTTCTGAAAAATGCATTTTCATCAGATATAAAAAAACAACCTCCCATAAGCTGGCCATATGCTGGTAGATATTCAAATGGACTTTTGCACAACGATCTCACCAGCACATTCAATAATGCCAACAGAGACTTCATGAATGTTGTCAGGGACGTATTGGTGGAGGCTGCTAACTGGCGTGGCAGTTCTCCCCAAGAAAACCTTGAAGGGCTCTCTAGCTGGCAGGGGTGGAGGGCTGCACTGGCCGGTCGGGGGGTCGGATATGGAATGAAAAGCCTATGGTGCATGTGCCCCAGGAGTGGCAGTCCAGGGGTATCTGAAGATCACTGTGTGTGAGGGACACATTGATTTAAGATACCACGGTCACTGCACCAGATACACGCTTTTTTTAGCACCTGCCTCCTGGGCCGTGCCTTTTGGCTAGGACCGGAGGATTTTTTATTCCTGGCCGGAGGGCCTGGTCATTGTTAAACACAATGACCACTTCTTTTCACTCTCCTCTTCACTATTCCTTTCCCCCACTTTCTTTTATTTAAGCCTATGTTTGTCACATTTTTGTCTTATTTTTGTTTGTGCACGTTTTGTTCACTGTGAGATTATTAGGGTGCCGGTCCTCGGGCCAGCCCTGAACGTCTTGGGAGTAGGTGGACATGGCCTTCTGGCTTAGTTCACTTGCTCTCATGGGGTCTCCCTTCGGGGGAGCCCCACCTAGTACTGGGAGGGTTCTGTTTCGGCAGTCCCTCCGAGGAAGTTGGGTCCGTGTCGGCTTTGGTTGCTCGGACTACAGTACCTCAGTCCCCGTCTGGAGCCTAACGCCCCGGGGGATCAGGGTTTGGGTCCCTCTTCACAGGAGGACCACTTGACGTTGCACCCGTCTGCACGTTTTTGTGAACACTCTTTATGTGTGTGCACATTTTTTCTGCACCGGGTGGAGTTTTTGGGTGTGTTCACACGCCATAGGCTTTTAAAAAAAAAAGGGACGATCCTAGGCAGTGTGCATGAGGTGCTCCGCACCCAGGCACCGCAGACGTGGGGGCGCCAGAACTCCAAAGTGCTCCCCTCCCTCCTCCTTGTCTGTGTCCAGAAGCAGAGTGCATGTAGCGGGTGCTGCGGTTCCCCATCCCGCTTGCTCTCTCCACTGGCAACTGACAAGAGTGCATACTTCCCGCTGTCCCCGGAATCCGGGCTGGGTATCACAGCGGAGCCTATTACCGGAACACGTTCCGTCACTAGACTCCACTAATTAATTCTGTCCGGTGTGCATGGAGCAGTCTCCTGTCTGTCCCGCCCACTCTGCGTGTGTCGGCTCTTCTCCCATAGATGGTGTGATGAGAGGCTTCTGGGTTGGCCGGAGCTGATGCCAATCATCCCGTGCACTCCCAGAAATGCTCTCCGAGTGCCACCCTCCAAGTAACAAAAGATGCCACGTATGCCCCGCCACCTGTAATGTGCTTCTGCTCCCAGCGCACCCGGGCTACAGGGATCTATTGGACAATTACTGATCTTTGAGGACACCTGATGTGGGGGGCTCTGATGGGGACACCTGCCTTGGGGGGGCTCTGATGGGGGACACCTGCTGTGGGGGGCTCTGATGGGGGGCAACTGCTGTGGGGGGGCTTTGATGGGGAGCAACTGCTGGTGGGCTCTTATGGGGGACACCTGCTGTGGGGGGATCTGATGGGGGACACCTGCTGGGGGGGACTCTTATGGGGGACACTAATGAAGACTTCTTAGGGGAGCATCTCTGTCGGGCTGGTTTTCGACGAGAAACACGTTTGTGTGTATGCTTAGAAACCTGCACATGCTCAGAAGGGTGTCGCCAGTGGAATCAAACTTACCCTTTATAGTGCCGTCGTGTTTTACGTCACCGCTTTTGAGAACGACGAGATTTGGTCTTGACAGTGTGTACGCAAAGAAAGCTTGTCAAGTTTCTCGACAAGCCTATCAAGGAACTTGTCGAGAAAAACGATGTTGCATTTACGAAAGTTCCTCGGTCGTGTGTACGAGGCCTAAGTCTAGTGCGATTAAAATGACATATCTTTATCTATTTTACGAAGGATACAGGTAGAGCGGTCTGATGAATCTGTAAACATAAGCATAATATATGATCGCAAGTTATTGTTATGATGGCTGGTTAGGGGAATAGCCAGCGTCGCAACTGTAGGTGATGGGGCCCCATATTAAAACCGTTGGGGGCCTGTCCCCTTATACCTCTGTCTCCAAACTTCATCCCAAACCCAATTCCTTTATAGATACAGAACAGAAGAAACATCCCATAATAATGCCCCTCCTGCTGATGAAACTAGAGACTCTGCACGTGTAGATGAACCGAATTAAAAAGCTGGACGGTCGCACTCCGTTACAGCACCTTTATTGAAGACAATTGAAATCATAGAATACAAGGATTTTAGAGGCACAGGAACAATTAAGTTGACAGGTTTCATACTGCTAAGGGGTGCTTAGTCATGGCTGTTAGAAGATTGAATGACCATCCATATATATGAGGGTGAAGATACAGAATACAAATTATTTCTATAGGAGTTGTAAAGAGGTTCCAAAATGGTATATACAGTATCTCACAAAAGTGAGTACACCACTCACATTTTTGGAAATATTTTATTATATCTTTTTATGCGACAACACTGAAGAAACAACGGCTTCAGTATGTCACAGTACATGTTGGCATTCATGGTTCCTTCAATGAACTGTAGCTCCCTAGTGCTGGCAGCACTCATGCAGCCCCAGACCATGACACTCCCACTACCATGCTTAACTGTAGGCAAGACACACTTGTCTTTGTACTCCTCACCTGGTTGCTGCCACACAAACTTGATACCCTCTGAACCAAATACGTTTATCTCGGCTTCATCAGACCACAGGACATGGTTCCAGTAATCCATGTCCTTAGTCTGCTTGTCTTCAGCAAACTGCGGGCTTTCTTGTGCATCATCTTTAGAAGAGGCTTCCTTCTAGGATGACAGCCATGCAGACCAATTTGATGCTGTGTGCGGCGTATGGTCTGAGCACTGACAGGCTGACCCCCCCCCCCCCCACCTCTTCAACCTCTGCAGTAATACTGGCAGCACTCATACGTCTATTTCCCAAAGACAACCTCTGGATATGATGCTGAACACGTGCACTCAACTTCTTTGGTCGACCATGGCGAGGCCTGTTCTGAGTAGAACCTGTCCTGTTAAACTGCTGTATGGTCTTGGCCACCGCGCTGTAGCTCAGTTTCAGGATCTTGGCAATCTTCTTATAGTCTAGGCCATTTTTATGTAGAGCAACATTTCTTTATTCAGTTCCTCAGAGCTTTCTTTGCCATGAGGTGTCATGTTGAACTTCCAGTGACCAGTATGAGAGAGTGAGAGCGATAACACCAAATTTAACCATCTGCTCTAATCCCAAAGGTGTTATATCAGGTTGAGGTCAGGACTCTCTGTGCAGGCCAGTTAGGTTCCTCCGTCCCAAACTTGCTTATTTATGTCTTTATGGACATTGCATTGTGCACTGGTCCAAATCATTTGGTGGAGGGGGGATTATGGTGTGGGGTTGTTTTTCAGGGGTTTGGTATGGCCCCTTAGTTCCAGTGAAGGGAACTCTTATGCCACGTACAAACGGTCGGAATTTCTGACAAGTGTTTTTTGTTTTTTGCTTTTTGTTGGAAATTCCGACCGTGTGTAGGCTCCATCGGACATTTGCTGTCGGAATCTCCGACAACAAAAGTTGGAGAGCTTGTTCTCAAATTTTCCGACAACAAAATCCGTTCTCGTAAATTCCGGTCGTGTGTTGACGATTCCGACGCGCAAAATTCCACACATGCTCTGATTCAAGTACGAGATGGAAGCGCTCGGTCTGGTAAAAATAGCGTTCATAATGGAGATGGCACATTCTTCCCACTGTTACGGACTAAAAAGCACGAGGCTAAAAAGCGCGAATCGTCTCTCACCAAACTTCTACTAACACGACTGATATTGAATTTCCCTTTAATAGTGCCATCGTACATCTTGTACGTCACCGCGTTCTTGCCGTTCAGAATATCCTTTCAACATTTGTGCGACCGTGTGTATGCAAGACAAGTTTGAGCCAACATCCGAAAAAAATCCACGGTTTTGTTGTCGGAATTTCCGATCGTCTGTACGCGGCATTAAGGTGTCAGCATACCAAGACATTTTGGACAATTTCATGCTCCCAACTTTGTGGGAAAAGTTTGGGGACGGCCCCTTCCTGTTCCAACATGACTGCGCACCAGTGCACAAAACAAGGTCCATAAAGACATGGATGATGGGGTGGAGGATCTTGACTAGCTTGACTGACCTCAACCTGATAAAACACCTTTGAGAATGAATTAAAGCTGAGAATGCGAGCCAGGCCTTCTCGTCCAACATCAGTGCCTGACCTCACTAATGCGCTTCTGGAAGAATGTTTAAACATTCCCATAGACACACTCCTAAACCTTGTGGACAGCCTTCCCAGAAGAGTTGAAGCTGTTATAGCTGCAAAGGGTGGGCAAACTCAATAGTGAACCCAGAGACGGCTCTTTAATTAGACAAATTAAGCGGTTGCCTAAGGCCTCACGCTAACAGGGGCCTCACGGCCGCCTGACTTTGCCTGGCGGAGGAAGGGGAGAACCCAGCATCGGGAAGAATGATGGCAATGCCTGCGGATGTGCAGGATCAAACTCCTCATGCAAGGACTCTGCGCTAAAAATGTAATACTTTTTCCCATTGTGGCCGTGAGTGGGGCCTCATGTCTAAGTTTTTCCTAAGGCCTCACAAAGCCTAGAGCCGCCTCTGAGTGAACCCTACAGACTAAGGCCCGGATTCAGATAGGAGTTACGACAGCGTATCTCCGGATACGCCGTTGTAACTCTGAGTGTGCGGGGTCGTATCTATGCGCCTGTTTCATAGAATCAGTTACGCATTGATTTTCCCTAAGATCCACCTTCGTATCTTAGGCTGCATATTTACGCTGGCCGCTAGGTGGCGCTTCCGTAGATTTACGCAAGGAATATGCAAATTAGGTAGATACGCCGATTTTGAAACGTACGTCCGCCCGGCGCATTTTTTTACATCGTTTACTTAGGCTTTTTCCGGCGTAAAGTTACCCCTGCTATATGAGGGGTATCCTATGTTAAGTATGGACGTCGGGCCAGCGTCGTATTTTCCATTGATTACGTTGTTTGCGTAAGTCGTTCGCGAATAGGGCTGGGAGTAATTTATGTTCACGTCGAAAGCATTGGCTTTTTGCGGGTTAATTTGGAGCATGCGCACTGGGATTCTTTCACGAACGGCGCATGCGCCGTTCGTAAAAAACGTCAAATGCGTGGGGTCACAATTAATTTAAAAAAAACACGCCCACATCATCCACATTTGAATTCCGCGGGCTTATGCCGGACCACATACGTTACGCAGCCTTAACTTAGGGTGCAAGGGCCAGATTCACAGAGGAAATACGCCGGAGTATCTACTGATACTCCGGCATATTTTCAAATTTGCCGCGTCGTATCTTTATTTGTAATTCACAAAAAAGATACGACGGCTTATGGCTAAGATCCGACAGGCGTACGGCTTCGTACGCCTTCGGATCCTAGGTGTAATTTTCCGGCGGCCGCTGGGTGGAGTTCGCGTCGTTTTCCAGCGTCGGGTATGCAAATTAGCTGATTACGGCGATCCACGAAGATACGCGCGTTCGTCGCAATCTCTTACGTCGTCGTTAGTCGGTTTTTCCCGTCGCAAACTTAGGCCTGTTTTTTCATGGCTTACATTTACAACAGCCATGTTAAAGTATGGCCGTCGTTCCCGCCTCGATTTTCAATTTTTTTTTCGTAAGTCGCCTGGGAATACGAAACGACGTAACGCACGTCGCCGTTCAAAAAATACGTCAGGGCGCCGTAATTTCACGCAAAGCACGTCGGGAAATTTTCACACGGAGCATGCGCAGAACGTTCGGCGCGGGAACGCACCTAATTTAAACGGTGCCTGCCACCATTTGAATTAGGCGGGCTTGCGCCGAGCGGATTTACGTTACACCGCCGCAAGTTTACAGGTAAGAGCTTTGTGAATCAGGCACTTACACTGTAAACCTGCAGTGGTGTAACGTAAATGGGATACGTTACGCCGCCGCAGCGTAACGTATTTGTACCTGAATCTGGCCCCAAGTTCTTTCTGAATACGGAACTTGAGCCCTAATTTACGGCGACGTAACGTATCTGAGATACGTTACGCCCCCCGATAGATACACAATTGTATCTGAATCCGGGCCTAAGACTGGGGCTAAATTTCATGTACATGTAAAGGCAGGCGTCCCAATACTTCTGACAATATATACCCAGTATTAAAAAGCAGAAAGGGATCTCTCTCTCGGCTTGCTTTCTGAACCGTATTTCTCGAGTCAAACTTTGATTCCATTCATGGAAGCCATGTGCCCTCTAGTGGCACCTTTCCATGCTCATTGATTGACAGTACGGTTCTGTAACACACTTGTCCAGCGATCAAAACCTCCACATTACATCATGAATTTTGATAAGCCTATTAGCCAGCAAGGCAGCCAGGAGGAGAAAGATCCTCTCACTTGATGACTAAACAATGAGGAGTAATATATTTTAATTTAAACACCATAAACCTATTGAGTGCTTAATTAACTTTAACCGTCTTTAGGGGAATGGAGCCAATTTGAGAGGGTCAAAAGGAGTTGTTTCAATATCAAACAATTTTACATAGTCAATCCATTCATTCAGCCTACAGCGACTGATTAACACACAAAATTAACATGTTAGTAAAAATTCATAACCGAATCTCGGGGGAAATTAAGATCCACATGCTCAGAGCGTGATTAGCACATGTATTGTTTTTCAGTAACAATATAATTTAATGGGTTCTTAGAATCACAGAAAGCGAGCCTCAGTTCTGGCTTGCACTGATTATTGAATGCGCCGTTCAGAAATAGAGAAGGATTTCAAAGGAAACCTGGTCTAAATGGTCCCCTGGATACCCAACCTGGGATAACTTGCATTCACAGCCAACATAAAAGGGACTGTCTCCGTACAGCATAATACACTCTTGTGTTATTTGTTCTACACAAACCGTAAAATCAACAGACCTCAGTCCCAGTCCTGGCAGACGGGAAGTGCTGCGTGCTGAAGGATGGCCATAGTCGTTTAGCGTGATATCCACAATAAAATGTGACCTTATAGAACTTGTCCTAAAAATCTCAAGATGAGGGCATTTGTAAAAAACAACGTTGAGTCTTTTTAATTATTTTTTTGGAAGAAAACCACTTAACCACTTAAGCCCCGGACCATATTGCTGGTCAAAGACCAGAGCACTTTTTGCGATTCGGCACTGCGTCGCTTTAACTGACAATTGCGCGGTCGTGCGATGTGGCTCCCAAACAAAATTGGCGTCCTTTTTTTCCCACAAATAGAGCTTTCTTTTGGTGGTATTTGATCACTTCTGCGGTTTTTATTTTTTGCGCTATAAACAAAAATAGAGTGACAATTTTGAAAAAAAATGAATATTTTTTACTTTTGACCTAAATAAATATCCCCCAAAAATATTTAAAAAATGTTTTTTCCTCAGTTTAGGCCGATACGTATTCTTCTACATATTTTTCGTAAAAAAAAAATCACAATAAGCGTTATAAAAGTTATAGCGTTTACAAAATAGGGGGTAGTTTTATGGCATTTTTATTAATACTTTTTTTTTACTAGCAATGGCGGCGATCAGCGATTTTTTTTCGGTACTGCGACATTATGGCGGACACTTCGGACACTTTTGACACATTTTTGGGACCATTGGCATTTTTATAGCGATCAGTGCTATAAAAATGCATTGATTACTATAAAAATGCCACTGGCAGGGAAGGGGTTAACACTAGGGGGCGGGGAAGGGGTTAAGTATGTTCCGTGGGTGTGTTCTAACTGTAGGGGGGGTGGACTCACAAGGGGAAATGACTGATCGCTGTTCATACATTGTATGAACAGACGGTCAGGCGTTTCTCCCCTGACAGGACCGGGAGATGTGTGTTTACACACACAGCTCCCGATTCTCGCTCTGTAACGAGCGATCGCGGGGTGCCCGGCGGTGATCGCGACCGCTGGGCACGCGCGCGGGAGTCAGGAGCGGGGGGCGCATGCGCCCCTATTGGCTGCTGGGAGAGATGATGTAGATCTACGTGCTCACCTGCCGCCGTAAAACTGCGGCGGCTGGTCAGCAAGCAGTTAAATAAATATATATATATATGTATATATATATTTTTTAGAAGAAGCACAGTAGAATCTAGACATGTGCATTCGTTTTCGTCTGAATGAATTTTCGTCCAGATTTCAGGTATTTTCGTTATCGTTTTAACAAACAAAAACGAACGCACAGAAATCCGAAAACCGAAAGATCCGACATAAACAAATGCTTTATTTTCGTTTTCGTTGGTCGAATGTGCCTAACCTTAACTTTATTAGCCAGAATCAGGTAGACATGCCTAACTTTAGGCAGGCGTAGCGTATCTCATATACGCTACGCCGCCATAAGTTAGAGAGGCAAGTACAGTATTCACAAACAACTTGCGTCCTAAGTTACGGCGGCGTAGTGTAAATGTGCCGGCGTAAGCGCGCCTAATTCAAATGTGGAAGAGGTGGGCGTGTTTTATGTAAATTAAGCATAACCCCACTTAAATGACGTTTTGAACGAACGGCGCATGCGCCGTCCGTGGACGTAACACAGTGCGCATGCTCCGAATTACACCGCATAGACAAATTGGTTTCAAAGTGAACGTAAATTACGGCCAGCCCCATTCACGGACGACTTACGCAAACGACGTAAAACGTGAAAAATGTGACGCGGTTCCGACGTCCATACTTAACATTGGCTGCGCCATCTTTTTGGTGGTTTATCTTTACGCCTGAAAACGCCTTACGTAAATGGCGTATCTTTACTGCGACGGGCAAGCTTACGTTCCTGAATAGGTGTATCTCGCTGATTTACGTATTCTAGGCGTAAATCAGCGTACACGCCCCTAGCGGCCAGCGTAAATAGACAGCAAAGATACGACGGCGCCGGCGGTCGTATCTTAGCAACATTTAAGCGTATCTCAATTTCGGCGCAGATTCTGAGTTACGACGGCGTATCTACTGATACGCCGTCTTATCTCTACCTGAATCTGGCTATATTAGTCTAAGATTATTCTACATAGAGAGAAAAGATTCGACATTATAGAGAGAAAAGATTCGACATAGAGAGAAAGATTTGACATTATAGAGAGGAAAGATCGCTGCTGGAATTGGGTGGGGGAAGTAAAATAAAAATAATCATGATGATGAATGTTATTGGCTGATTGTAACCAAAGAGGAGGAGCAGTAAAATAGCTAGAACTAACTTGACAATTCAACATGAATTCATGAATTCAACATGAAGATTCGACAAAGCATCGAAAAACGTTGAATCTGTCATTGAAGGCTTATGCACACGGTCGTTTTTTGTGATGAAAAAAAATGACATTTTTAAAAATGTCATTTAAAATGACCGTGTGTGGGGAAAACGTTGTTTTATGTCTTGTGAAAAACGACAAAAAAAAAAATTCGAGCATGCTTAAATTTTTTATGTCGTTTTTCAAAACGTTGTTTTTTGTGTCATAAAAAATGATAGTGTGTGGGTAAAACGACGTTTAAAACTACGTTTTTAAACCCGCGCATGCTCAGAAGCAAGTTATGACGGGAGCTTAAATGGAACAGAATGCCGTCGTACGTGCTGAACGTAACCACGCTTTGCTAGAGCATTTTGAAAAAAACTATGGTGTGTAGGCAACGTCGTTTTTTAAAATGAAGTTTGAAAAACGTTGTTTTGTTTCATGATAAAAAATGTCGTTTTTTTCCATCACAAAAAACGACCGTGTGTATGCGGCATCATGGTGTCTGTTGATAGTTCTAAGAAGATTCGACGGAGCAGCTAAACTGTACGACGCCGCAATCATACATTTCTAGTAAAATGCTCGGCCCATAGGCTATAGAAAAATTCTATTGTTGGTTGACTAGTAATAATATTTAATAAATATAATTATTACTAGTGTCATACAACATTAGAATTCTACTATAGCTTGTAGGCGGAACATTCGACCGGAAAAGTATGATTGCAGCGTCGTACAGTTTCGCTGCTCTGTCGAATCTTCTTTGAACATTCGACAAACAGACAGACACCATAAGCCTTCAATGACAGATTCAACCTTAATTAGTTTGTTTAGGGAAATGCAATTTCCAACCTCTGCAGCAATGCTGGCAGCACTCATACGTCTATTTCCCCCAAAAAACCTCTGCATATGATGCTGAACACGTGCACTCAACTTCTTTGGTCAACCATGGCGAGGCCTGTTCTGAGTGGGACCTGTCCTGTTAAACTGCTGTATGGTCTTGGCCAACGTGCTGCAGCTCAGTTTCAGGGTCTTGGCAATCTTCTTATAGCCTAGACCATCTTTATGTAGAGCAACAATTCTTTTTTTAACACACCTGCTCCCCATTCACACCTAAGACCTTATAACCCTAACGAGTCACGTGACATCAGAGAGGGAAAATGGCTAATTGAGCCCAATTTGGACATTTTGACTTAGGGATTTACTCACTTTTGTTGCCAGCGCTTTAGACATTAACCTCCCTGGCGGTATGATTCTTTCAGAAAAAACATGCTGAAAGCGGTACCATTATTTGCAAGGAAATTTGGCGTTTTATATTGTAGGTCTGTAATTTTTAGAAATAACTCACTTAAATCTGACCAAACAAGATTCTAATAGGCATCCCGGGTATGACATTTTTTTAAAAACAAAATTATAAATTATAATATAATAAATAATTATAAATAATTATAACAAATAATAATATAATTATAATAAAAATTATTCAATAATGTAATCAAATTAAAATCACTGAAATTTGCTCAGTTGCAGAATTGTTGCTGTCATTATTTATTTTTTTTATGACGAATTTCCCCACAAATCGCTATCGCACAATTCTGCAAGTGATTATAATTTATTATCGCTGTTTTTTAGCTGATCTAAAACCATTTTTGACATAAAGGGACACTTTTGGTTGCTATGGACAATCTACAGTTTGCAGGGAGAAAGAAACGTTTTTATTATATAAAATGACATGCATGACACAGGACAGACCACTAGGGACAGGGGGGGGTGTATTTTTTACATACAGTACTGTAATCTATAAGATTACAGTATACTGTATGTATTGTGTTTGTTTACGTTTTTGAATTTGGCGCCGTTCTCCGTCCCCGTGCGTCGTAACGTCGCAGGGAACGGAGATCGGCGTCACACGGAGGCACTGTGTGAATCGAGCGAGGTCCCGCTCGCTCACACAGCGCGGTGGCATCGCTGGATCCAGGGACAAGGTAAGTAAAAAGTGCCTGTGGATCTAGCGAGGCAAGCCCGAGTCTGACTCGGGGTTACCGATCGTAGCAGGAAAATCTAACCCCGAGTCAGACTCGGGAACACCGCCAGGGGGGTTAATAACTGTGTGTTGAGTTATTTTGAGGGGACAGCAAATTTACACTGTTATGCAAGCTGTACACTCACTACTTTACATTGTAGCAAAGTGTCATTTCTTCAGTGTTGTCACATGAAAAGATGGAATAAAATATTTACAAAAATGTGAGGGGTGTACTCACAATACTGTTGGGCCGCGTACACACGGTCGGTCTGTCCGATGAGAACGGTCCGAAGCGGACTGATGGTCTGATGTGCCTACACACCATCAGTTAAAAAAACGATCGAGTCCAACGCGGTGACGTAAAACACAATGATGTGCAGAGAAAAATGAAGTTCGATACTTCCAAGCATGCGTCAAATTGATTCTGAGCATGCGCGGGTTTTTAACCGATGCTTTTGCATACTAACCATCGGTTTTGACCTATCGGTTAGGCGTCCATCTGTTCAATTTTAAAGCAAGTTCTAACATTTTTGACCGAAAGATTACTGACCGATGGGGCCCACACACGATCGGTTTGGACCGATAAATAGGTCCTTCAGTCCGTTTTCATCGGTTTGGACCGATCGTGTGTACGCGGCCTAAGTGTTTTTAATTCTTTGACAATAAATCCTTCACTTGGGATACTACACTTAGCTGGCGCTTCCTTCCTTCTTCTTTCTCCTCATGTGACTGAGATTGAGGAATACAGTAAGGGGGTGAGAGGACAGGGGTGCACCCTTATGACATTTTTTAAAACTGATTGGAGTACTGATTTTAAAAACAGCGGGCCAGATTCACAGCAGAAATACGCAGGCGTATCTACTGATTTGCCGCATCGTATCTTGATTTGGAATCCTCAAACCAAGATACGACGGCTTTTGGCATAGATCCGACAGGCGTACGGCTTCGTACGCCTTCGGATCGCAGGCGGCCGTTGGGTCGAGTTTTTCTGTCGTTTTCCAGCGTCGGGTATGCAAATGAGCTGTTTACGGCGATCCGCGAAGGTACGCGTGTTCGTCGTATTCTCTTACGTCGTCGCTAGTCGTTTTTTCCCATCGCAATCTTAAGCCTGCTATTTCATGGCTTAGATTTAGACCAGCCATGTTAAAGTATGGCCGTCCTTCCCGCGTCGAATTTCAATTTTTTTTTTGCGTAAGACGTCCGGGAATACGAAAGTACGTTACGCACGTCGCCGTTCAAAAAACACGTCGGGCGCCGTAATTTCGCGCAAAGCACGGCGGGAAATTTTCACACGGAGCATGCGCAGAACGTTCGGCGCGGGAGCGCGCCTAATTTAAATGGTACACGCCCCATTTGAATTAGGCGGGCTTGTGCCGGACGGCTTTACGTTACACCACCGTAAGTTTACACGCAAGTGCTTGCGCTGAAAAGTTGCGGCGGTGTAACGTAAATGAGTTACGTTACGACGCAGCGCAGGTACATGAATCTGGCCCAAAATGTTGACAGTCCTTTGGATGGGAGGAGGAGTAATCGCAGATGTGGATACAGTATATGAAGAGGACTCTGGAAATGAACAGCATATAATTGATATTAAATATATGGGAATGGTATATGGCAATAACCACCTCTTGAGGTGCTTGTTGAGAGACAATATGGGATCTTTTCCCACAATCAAATTGTAAATAACAGTTTTAACCTTCAATTTTTGTTATATGGTATAAAGTTCAAATTCCATATACACAGAGAGATGCATTCCTTCACAGGTAGGTAAGAGCACCCTCCAGGCACGGTATTTAAAGGAATTGGGAATTGTTATTGTTCTTCTTCAAGCATTTAAAGTAGAACTATAGGAAAAAAAAAATCCATTTTGTATAGAGTAAGGGAGGAGATAATTCTTTTTCGCCATCTGCGTCCCATTTTGGAGATTTCTCTTTACTACAGCCCCTTTCACACTGGGGCAGGAGGTGCGGTAGCGGTATAGCGACATTAAAAACATTGCCGCTGGATTGCTGCGGCATTCGGACGCTAGCGGGGCGGTATTAACCCCCGCTAGCAGCTGAAAAATATCGGCCGCAATGCGCCTCTGCAGAGGTATTACCGCGGTTTCCCATTGTTTTAAATGAGAAGGAGCGGTATCTGCTCCACTCACTGCTCCAAAGATGCTGCTGACAGGAGATTTTTTTCTCTCCCGCCAGCGCATCACCTCAGTGTGAAAGCCCTCTGGCTTTCACATTGAGAATGCTGGGGCAGGAGTTTTTGAGGCGGTAATTAGGCGCTATTTTTAGCGCTAAACCGCCTGAAAAACTCCTCAGTGTGAAAGGGGCCTTACCTTCCCATAGCCAAACAGAAAGTGAGAGGAAATCCCTGCAAATAACAGGAATACCTTGGGGATCCCCAGGTCACCAGAGCTAGTGTCCCCATTGCAGTGGCGGCTGGTGCTCGATTTTTTAGGGGGGCAAACAAACCTGGCCCCCTCACTTCCCTCACCCACCCCGTCGCTTGCTTGATCGGCTGCTCGATCACCCTGCATCTCCTCCTAAATCTCAGCGGTCGCTTCTCCTCCTGGTCAATTGGGTTTTAGGACTCCCAGCCAATCAGGTCTTAGGACTCCCGGCCAGTCGGGTTTCAGGAGAAGCAGGATAACATTACAAGTGGAATACAAGTGGATGTGCTCGGGGCGAAGCCAATAAGAGCATCTGGCTCTAATCATGTGCTTAAAAAAAACACAAGAAAAAAAACTTAAAATCCATGGGTCTGGTGTCCTGCATAGAGATTAGGGGTCGGGCGCATGGATTAGGGGGTGGCGCCACTGCCCCATTGGAAGATTTCCCTCTATTACCAGGTTCACACTGAGCCAAGGGAATGAAGCCGTGCGAGTTCAGCTGAACTCGCACAATTTCACTACCGCTTGTCAGTCCCGATCTTGGCTGCGATTACAGAGACATCTGTGCAGGTTTCTGCACTGATGTCAATGTAAATCGCGGCCTGAAATCGCAAAAAGTAGTACAGAAACTACTTTTTGAAATCGGTGCAGTGCCGCAGATGCAGCATTGCACCGATTAGGGCGGTGCAATTTCCGGAAAATGCTACCGATTTGACATGTCAAATCACACCAGTGTGAACCAAGGCTCAATATGTTTTGTGCACACTGTGAAGGATATGCTTCAGTTAATTCTCCCTGCTAGTAATGCTGTGTATGGGTAATTGATCTAGTGTGTTGTGTGAAGAAGCCCTGTGTTTACTGTTTACTGTGATTAGAAGGGGCTCATGTTAATTATTCTGATTGCTTCATTGTGGTAATTACCTCTTCTATATGCGGGGCCAAGCTGTCTAGATAACGTATTCTGTTACAACTAGTAATTACCTTCACTGATGTCATTATCTAAAGAAATGTGTCTTCAGAGTCGGCGCCGAAGTGTCTGCCTATAATCTGTATGAGAGCCCCCACTGTGTGTGGAAAGGGGGTGGAGATTTCATTGTTCTTTGATTGAGGATTTAGCTTGTAAACTGCATATATACCTAGCAGCATGCTGCCATTAAAGTGTCTTGTTCCAGCATTAAGCCTTGGCTCATGTGTGGATGATTCTGTGATTTTCTTTTATGGGAAGAAGGGAATGCTTGACGGGGATATCATTCTACTACCGTCACACACACATTATATAGACAGAGAAGAATTAAATTATAACAGTTGGGGTCTACTTAGCAACCAGAAACTGCTGAGATAAATATCTTGGTTAGACATATGTAAAATACAACATAACTTATACAGTGCAGTAGTCAGGAGGATGTAATGGACAACATAGGGCCAGATCCACAAACAAATTACGCCGGCGTATCTATTGATACGGCGCGTAATTTCAAAGTTCCACAAAACAAGATACGACTGAATGAGGGATCGATCCGACAGGCGTACGTCTTAGTACGCCGTCGGATCGTAGGTGCATATTTACGCTGGCCGCTAGGTGGCGTTTCCGTCGAATTCCGCGTCGAGTATGCAAATTAGCTAGATCCAGCGATCCACAAACGTACGTCCGGCCGGCGCATTTTTTTACGTCGTTTGCGTTCGACTTTTTCCGGCGTATAGTTATCCCTGCTTTATGAGGCGTATCCTATGTTAAGTATGGTCGTCGTTCCCGCGTCGAATTTTGAAAATGTTACGTCGTTTGCGTAAGTCGTTCGCGAATAGGGCTTTGCGTAGAATGACGTCACCGTCGTAAACATTGGCTTGTTCCGGTTTAATTTCGAGCATGCACACTGGGATACCCCCACGGACGGCGCATGCTCAGTTGAAAAAAAAACGCCATTTACGTCGGGTCAAGACGTATTTACATAAAACACGCCCCCATCACATCTATTTGAATTGCGCGCCCTTACGCCGCCAAAGATACACTACGCCGCCGTAACTTACGGCGCGCATTCTTTGAGGATACAAAAAAAAGTAAGTTACGGCGGCGTAGTGTATCAGAGATACGCTACGCCCGACGGAAATATGCGCCAGGGTACGTGGATCTGGCCCATAGTGTATACAGTGCAGTGTTGAGAAGTGTGTAGCATATAACATAAAGCACAGCAGTACAGTCAGGGCCGCTGATAGGGGGGGGGGGGCAGCCCTCCTGTAGGGGGCCCCCGGCACACAGAGGGGCCCGAACAGCAGGAGGAATCAGTGTGGTCGTGCGGAGGGGCAATTACAGAAAGATGTCCTGTGTGGCTCTCTGCAGCAGATAAAAGTCAGTTTCTCTCCCTCCCACCAGCTTTCAGATGCTTCAGGGAGAGAGATAGACACAGGGCATTGTTCCTGTAATTTCTTCCCCTGCACCGATCCCCCTCCCTGTTATATTATAAAAGGGCTAATTCACACAGGTTCTCTGTGTCCACTAATAATGATTTTAGTGTATTTTTTGTGAAAACATTTTTTTTTATACATGGGGGGCCCTGCCTGGTAGGCTGTACGGGGCCCCAAGATTTATAACAGCAGCCCTGAGTACAGTGATCAGGAATGTATAATGTAAAGCATAGTTCATTAACCACTTAAGGACAGCCTCCTGCAGATATACGTCGGCAGAATGGCACGGCTGGGCACAAGCACGTATCTGTACGTCCTCTTTGAATGCCCAGCCGTGGGTCCGAAGCTTCCGTGACCGCGGCCGCGGGACCCGCGGACCCGATCGCCGCTGGAGTCCCGAGCTGAAGAACTCAAAAAGTCTTATGATTCCTCTCATCTGCACCACCCTTTTCTCACAGTCCTTGTTGAATTTAGCCACAAATCTTCAGAGGTAGACAGAAGAATGAAATAAAATAGAGAAAAAATGATTACATTTTGAGGCTGTTCACTCCAACCCCACTGCCTTAGGTACTGACCCCGAGGGCCATTATGTTAAATACAGTAGATATTATGCCGCGTACTCACAATCATTTTTCAGCATGAAAAAAAAAACATTGTTTTTCAGCATGTCGAAAAAACAACGTTTTCCCAACTTCATCATTAAAACGGCCTTGCCTACACACCATCGTTTTTAAAAAATGATCTAGCAAAGCGCGGTGACGTACAACACGTACAACGGCACTATAAAGGGGAAGTTCCATTCGCCTTTGGGCTGCTTTAGCTGATTCCGTGTTAGTAAAAGAAGATTCGTGCTTTTTTGTCTGTTACAGCGTGATGAATGTGCTTACTCCATTATGAACGGTAGTTTTACCAGAACGAGCGCTCCCGTCTCATAACTTGCTTCTGAGCATGCGCGGGTTTTTTTTACGTTGTTTTAGCCCACACACGATCATTTTTTACAACCCGAAAAACGACATTGTTTAAAACGACATTAAAAAATGCAGAACCTGAAAAATAATGTGAAGCCCACACACGATCATTTTTAATGACATTTTTGAAAAACTACGTTTTTTTCATGCCGAAAAATGATCGAGTTTACGTGGCATAAGGTGTAAATATTTAATTTAAACTTAACATTAGATAATGTGGGAATTAGCTTCAAATTCTAAACACGATAAGGATGTATCTACTCTCAAAAATCCTCTAAAAAGTTCTTAAAACACAGATAACCTTGCATGGGTGGTTGAACATCCCTCTTGACAAAAGAAACATATAAAACAAAAATAATTCAGCATTTTAGAAGATTTTAACACATAAAAGCAGCCTACACCAAAACCTGTGATACCAAATGAATGCATAAATTAATCAAATAGTGTGGCACTAAATTAATACAACATGATGGAAAATATGCCATACTTAATGTGCATAAAACTCTAATATAAATTCATGATAAAAATCTCAATCCAAAATGTGCAAAAATGTAAATAAATGCAAATTTACATTTCATTAAAAATACACCAACATAACAAAAGGAGTGTGTTAAAAAAAAACATATTCAAATCCTATAAACAAATAATAAGTCCCAATTCATGAATTAAAACATAAAAAAAATGGGTAATTTATGTGCAACTTCCAACAAAAATATAAGGTGTTTAGTCCCAAAAATATAAGGGCCCGAATTCACATACATTGGCGCATATTTATGCCGGCGTAGCGTATCGAATATACGCTACACCGACGCAGCACAGAGAGGCAAGCAAAGTATTCATAGAGCACTTGCTCCCACTCGCTCTCAAATCTACGCTGGGTTTCCTCGGCGTAAGCCAGCGTAGGTGGAAGTGGGCGTGAGCCATGCTAATGAAGCGTGACCCCATGCAAATGATGGGCCAAGCGCCATAGAAGTACTTAAAACGAACGGCGCATGCGCCGTCCCGTGGCCGCATTCCAGTGCACATGCTCAGAATCACGTCAAAACAACTGCCTAAGATACGTCGAATCACTGCCTACGACGTGAACGTAACCTAGGCCTAGCCATATTCACGTACTACGTAAACGACCAAAAGTACGACGGCTGTGTTCCCTGGTCCATAACTTTGCATGACTTGCGCCTCCTATATGGGGAATAACTTTACGCCGGACGTACGACTTACGCAAACCGCGCATATGATGCGCCGGGCGCAACTACGTTTGTGAATCGGCGTATCTCCCTCATTTGCATATGTGCATAGAAAAACAATGGGAGCGGCAAATACGACCAGCGTAAATATGCCCCTACGATACGACGGCGTAGGCAAGTTACGTCGGTCGTAGGAAGCCTATTTTCAGGCGTATCTGGTTTTGTGGGCACGGCGCACAGATACGACGGGGCATAGTTACACTTACTCTCGAGATACGTCGGCGTAAGTGCTTTGTGAATCCGGGCCAAGGTGTTTAGTCCCAAAAATATAAGGTGTTTAATTTAGTGCAAGTTAATTCTGCACTTATTCAATAAATATAAGCAATCCAAGAAATAGATCGTTGTTACATATATTTAGCCTCCTAACTTCCACTTGAGGTGCTGCTCCTCAGGTCTCAGACTTAAAGTGTTACTAAACCCAGTAATATGAAAATAGTCCATCTACACCCCCCCCCCCCCCAGCAGTGCCCACGGCTTATAAATCTTCTTTTTACATTAACATACTGACACTATATACCTTTTTTGCTGATCTGTATACCACGGTCACATGATAAACAGCAGGGTCTGCCTGAGTGCTGAGTGTTCAGGTAGGAGGAGATTTCCACTACAGCCTCTGTCCTCATCCGGGTATGGGTGGCGGATCATCCATCAATCAAGAGGTGACATCCCACCCACTGTGTTCTTTTTTAGTTGAATGGAAAAGAGTACCGCTCCAAGCCCTGCGACCTATGCTGTGCTCCCGCCCTGTAGTACTGACAGGTGCAGTCTCTACGCTGATCCGTAGAAAAAAGAAATGTTCCTGGACTGCCGTAAAGCTGTATAACATCCAAAAATTCATGCAACACTGCAATCAATGGTAGAAAGTGGACATAGGAAACAAAAAAGCTAACATGTTTCACATCATGGATAGATGCTTAGTCGTAGCCTTTTTGTCCCCTATGTCCACTTTCTACCATTGATTGCAGTGTTGCATGGATTTTTGGATGTTATACAGCTTTGGATTTTATCCTTTGTTCATTTTGTTTCAATAAATCGCCTATCAGAGTGCGGCAGTCCAGGAACATTTCTTTTTTCCACTGTTCTTTTTTAGTTACTGGCCATGGAGGAGGAGGGAGGGACTTGGGCTGTCATCTGTATACACGCCCAAATGTGTGATGTCAATATCATGTGACCTGGCTAGCTTAGCTCAACAAGTTAATATTCTCTCCAGCAATAGAGACCAAACTGAGCATGTGCAGGGGAACTACTCTGACTATGTCTTATCTGGCCTTGCCCAGAGTGACCCTGCAGCTAATTAGTTGAATGGTGCTGGACATCAGACTGGGAGCCTGATCTTCTTTACCAACATCAGTAACTAACTTACAAATATTTTTTGCTGAACAAGCACAAATTTCCACAAACAAACTCCAAAATCTTGTGGCCGAGCTTTCCCCGAAGAGTGGAGGCTGGTATAGTTACAAAGCGGGGGTTAACTCTGTATTAATACCCATGGTTTTTGAATAGGATATCCAACAGGGCCATATACTGTAGGTGCCCAGATAGCAAGGATAACTTGACACAAAATTGTGACAGTGTTGAATTGTAAGTCTGTTAACTTGCTGTACATTTTTACTGACAATTTGTACACTTGCAGAGCACTTGAAGCACAAGTTCTAGCTGATACTTTTCCAATTTGTAGCAAATTGGCGTGGCATGTCTCTAGCAAAAGCAAAGTTGCAGTGGTGAGTCTACAGCAATAGCTCTTCAATTTTACAGCATGAAAATTCAGCCACAGTGACCTCTGTGGTGGGATGACTATTGCACAACATACCTGAACCAGAACTTGCAGCAGAATGTTTTCAAAGAAAGTTGATCTGTAGTCATGCAATGTGAACTTGCTGCAATTGTGCAACAAACTTGTGAAGCCTGGCAAGTCTAGCAATAGCTTAGCAAGTCATTGTCAAACTTGCAGCTTAATAGCTTGCTATATCGGGGGGTGATGGTCATGTGTCCACAACCTTTGGCCTTATGCCCTGTACACATGATCGGAAATTCCGACAAGAAAAGTCCGATGTGAGCTTTTTGTCGGAAATTCCAACCATGTGTAGGCTCCATCTGACTTTTTCTGTCGGAATTTCTGCCAACAAAAGATTGAGACCAGGGCCCGGATTCAGATACATTATCGTATCTATCGGCGGGTGTAGCGTATCTCAGATACACTACGCTGCCGTAACTTAGGGCGCAAGTTCCGTATTCAGAAAGAACTTGCGCCCTAAGTTACGGCGGTGTAGTGTAAATGTGTCGGCGTAAGCCCGCCTAATTCAAATGTGGATGATGTGGGCGTGTTTTATTTAAATTACTTGTGACCCCACGTAATTGACGTTTCTTACGAACGGCGCATGCGCCGTCCGTGCTCAAAATTACGCCGCAAACTGTCAATGCTTTTGACGTGAACGTAACTTACGTACGGCCCTATTCGCGAACGACTTACGCAAACGACGTAAAATACGACGCTGTTCATATGTTTCCGACGTCCATACTTAACATGACTTACCCCTGCTTTATGTGGGGTAACTTTACGCCGGAAAAGCCTTACGTAAACGACGTAATAAAATGCGCCGGCCGTACGTACGTTTGTGAATCGGCGTATCTACCTAATTTGCATATTCCTCGCGTAAATCTACGGAAGCGCCACCTAGCGGCCAGCCTAAATATGCAACTAAGATACGACGGCGTAAGAGGCTTACGCCAGTCGGATCTTACCAAAATTCCAGCGTATCTTGTTTTCTGAATACAGAAAAAAGATACGCCGGCGCCTCCTAGAAGTTACGCGACGTATCAATAGATATGCCAGCGTAACTTCGTTCTGAATCCGGGCCCAGGTTCTCTATTTTTCAGACGAAAAAAGTTTCTATCGGAAAATCCACTCGTCTGTATGCAATTACATCACCGCGTTCTTAACGGTCGGAAATTCCCACAAGATTTGTGTGACTGTGTGGGCCAGATTCACAGAACAAATACGCCGGAGTATCTACTGATACTCCGGCGTATTTTCAAATTTGCCGCGTCGTATCTTAATTTGTGATTCACAAACAAGACACGACGGCTTTTGGCTAAGATCCGACAGGCTTACGGCTCCGTACGCCTTCGGATCTTAGGCTGCAATACTTCGGCCGCCGCTGGGTGGAGTTTGCGTCGTTTTCCAGCGTCGGGTATGCAAATTAGCTTTTACGCCGATCCACAAAGCTACTCGCGTGCGTTACGTTGTTTTTTCCCGTCGCAAAGTTAAGCTATCTTTTTCATGGCTTAACTTTACACCAGCCATGTTAAAGTATGGTCGTCGTTACACCAGCCATGTTAAAGTAAGTACGTTACGCACGTCGCCATTCACAAACACGTCGGGGCGCCGTAATTTCGAGCAAAGCACGTCGGGAAATTTACTAACGGAGCATGCGCAGAATGTTCGGTGCGGGAGCGCGCCTAATTTAAATGGTACACGCCCCATTTGAATTAGGCGGGCTTGCGCCGGATGTCTTTACGATACACCGCTTCAAGTTTACAGGTAAGTGCTTTGTAAATCAGGCACTTACGCTGAAAACTTGCGGCGGTGTAACGTAAAGACGATACATTACGCCGCCGCATTTGTACCTGAATCTGGCCCCGTGTATGCAACACAAGTTTGAGCCAACATTTCGTCAGAAAAAATCCATGGTGTTTTTGTCGGAATTTCCGATGTACGCGGCAATATAGTGTACCTTGGTCAGGATAAACTTTGTCTATGATGCAACAGATCATGGCTCTGCAAAAACCTTGGGCCAAATCTTCAAAAAAGCTGCCTAACTTAACTTTCAGCAGTTAAGTTACACAGGCGTTAAATTTCTACCTAAGTGCCCGATCCACAAAGCACTTACCTAGAAATTACACGCCGTGTAACCTAAGTGCCTCCGTGCTCGAGGGGGCGATTCCTATTCAAATGAGGCGCGCTCCCGCGCCGGACGTTCGGCGCATGCGTGTGACGTCATTTTTCCCGACGTGCATCGCGCGAACGTACTTTACGCCGGGCTTTGTGGATCGCGACGGGACAATAAAGTTGCGTTGGGTAAAAAAAAAAAATACGCGCCGGGAAAAAAAATTCGAAATTTAAAAAAAAACGCGGCGATCGAAAAAAAGGTTTGTTTTTACAAGGTCTAAACAGTTTAGGCCTTGTAAAAGCATCCCTAATTTTACGTATGCAAAACGTAACTTACGCAGAAAACACAAAGCTAAAAAGCTTTGTGGATCTGCTTAAGTACTCATTTGCATACGCAAAGCGGCATTTCGACTCAAAATGCCCCCAGCGGCGGATGCGGTACTGCATCCTAAGATCCGACAGTGTAAGTCTCTTAAAGATGTCGGATCTTCTGCCTATCTTTGGAAAAATCCTTCTGAGGATCGTTTCCAAAGATAGCCACAGGGATACGCAGGCTGAACAGCAGTTCCACCTGCGTATCTCCTTTGAAGATTTGGCCCCTTGTACTCTTCTGAGCAAATAATTGCTGCAGGAGCTGGGTGGGATTTGTTGCATTAGTAGGCGGAGCTTAGTGTCTCCTAGACAAACAAGTTCATGAATAGCATGTCCTGATGTTCTTTGCTTATACAAATATAATTTACAGGATTTGCTACAGGCATGTCATAGAAGGGGTGTACCAGAAATAATTATTATCATTTTGAGAGTTATTTATAGTATTGCTCATTTATTACATTTTTCCAGTATATAAGGAGTCACAATTAGACAAAACAGACTGCAAAGGGGAAAAAAATCTTCAATGCTCTGTGTGTGTCTCTAGCTCTCTTTTTTAATTATTTGGTGTGTGTTGTTGATGGGAATTTGGCACACAAGCTGCAGAGATGTCTGGCAGACCAAGCTATAAATTAACAGTGAGCTGTATGTTGTATTTTCTTTTTTTTAGGAGGATGATGGAATAAATTGTTGTGCCATGATATTCTTCTATGTACTTTTCTTTGAACTGCAAATGTTGTTTGGAGCCGCTGTTAAAACAAAGAGGAACAGCAAGTGCCTTCTATTATAATCTTTTCATGCAGAACAAGCAAAGGTTTCTAGCAAATTCATTCCATTTCTAGGATGTTAATAAACACAAGTCCCGTAATTGTCACTTAATGGGTCACAAAACAAAAACAAAACTGTCTTGGTGTTATCTGCTCGCTATAGAGTACACACGCGGAATTTACTTTTCATACTTAGAAAATGTAATTATGTCTTCGTCAATTTAAGTGACAGAATAACGCAGGCGCTAATTCCATCATTGTGGCTAAACGCCTGCGTGTTCTACCTGCTAGGGTATGATTCTCTTGCTGTGTTTTGCAATGTTCTGTTATGCAGGTTCAGAAAAATGGCGAGCCTGCTGTTTTGTGGTCAATAATACACAACAAAAGAAGAAGGTAAGGAAAGGGAACACATTTCAGTTTTAAGCGAGATGTTATGCCGCGTACACACAACCATTTTTCTTGACGAGAAAAATTCCATTGATTAAAGCGGAGGTTCACCCTCAAACTGAACTTCCTAGCTATGCTATCTGCAGCCTTAATAAAGGCTTGTAGCGTTGTCTTTTTTTTTTTAAATCTGTGCACTTACATGTCTTCAGCCTCACTTCCGGGTCTTCTTCCTTGCGGGGAGTGGGCGTGTCGCTCCTTTTCCCCGACGGGGAGCTCTGCACAATGTCTCCTGGGAGTGAGTGTTGATCCTCCCAGGAGACGCGCTGTGCCTGTCATGCCTTCCGAAAATAGACGACGTGAGACTCGGCTGTTTACGGCGCTATACGGCGCCTGCGCCTGCCGTGTAGAGCTGACTGCGCAGGCGCCGTAAAAAGCAGAGTCCCACTTTGTGTATTTTCGGAAGGCGTGACGCGTTTTACCAGCACGTCAATCATCTTTGCCTTGTCTTAGGAACGCCTACTCCCTGGGGCAGAGAGAACCCAGAAGCCGGTTGAAAACTACAATAACCCGGTAAGTACAGCGGGGGGAAAAAAAAACCCCAGCATACTGCAGATGTCAGCAGTATGCTGGATCTAATGGAATATAGATTTTTTAGGGTGAACCCCCGCTTTAACTTGGTCATTAAAAAACGATCGTGTGTAGGCTCCGGAATTTTTTTTTCCCAACGTGAAAAATTGCCATTAAAAATTTAGAACATGCTCTAATTTTTAGCGTTGTTTTTCACAACGTGAAAGACTTAGTGAAAAACGGTCGTGTGTAGGCTTTAACAAAGGGGAAAAAACGTGCATGCTCAGAAGCAAGTTATGAGACGGGAGCGCTCGTTCTGGTAAAACTAGCGTTTGTAATGGAGATAGCACATTCGTCACGCTGTAACAGACTGAAAAGCATGAAGACTGAAAAGCGCAAATCGTCTCTCTCCAAACTTTTACTAAAATGAAATCAGCAAAAGCAGCCCAAAGGGTGGCGCCATTCGAATGAAACTTCCACCTTTATAGTGCCGTTGTACGTGTTGTACGTCACTGCGCTTTGCCCGAGCATTTTTTTTCACTATCGTGTGTATGCAAGGCAGGCTTAACAAGAATCACGTTAGAGAAAAACATTGTTATTTCCATGACGTTAAAAACGGTTGTGTGTACATTAGAACTTACCCAGTTGAACGTTAAAGCCCTCCAATATATGGGTGTTACCGTGGCAGTACTGGAAAATTAGGTTAAGGGAAAGGTAGGTGTCATGGTGGGATTATGAGTAAATAAAGGGATGAAGTAACAGGGTGCAGTGACGAAACTAATGCCGCGTACACACGATCAGAAAAACGTGTTTTTTTTTCCGACGGAATTTCAACTCAAACTTATGTTGCATACACATGGTCACACCAAATTCTGCCCGTCAAGAACGCGGTGACGTTTCTACGACGAGCCGAGAAAAATGAAATTCAATGATTCCGAGCATGTGTCGAATTGATTCAGAGCATGCATGTTTATTTGCACGTCGGAATTGCATACAGTTGATCTGAATTTCCTCCATGAACTTTTCTTGTCGGATAAATTGAGAACCAGCTCTCAAATTTTTCTTGGTGGAAATTCCGACAGAAAAATTCCGATGGAGCCTACACACGGTCGGAATTTCCAACCACAAGCTCACATCGGACCTTTCTTGTCGGAATTTCCAATCGCGTCTACGCGGCATAAGAAAGTACAAAATACAGGATCAATTGAAAGGTTCTAGGTTAAATGCAGTTTGCTTTTAGATTTAGGTTTTTCTTGCATTTCACATCAGTTTGCAAAACTTCTGACATCATCCAGAGTTTTTTGTTGGGTGCATTTGACCTCCAATTTAACTACTTCTATCCTGCATTAAACCACTATTTAAAGTGTATGTAATGACGATTTTGTATTACTTTTGGATAGGATGGACATGAATTAAATGTTCTGTCAGGTAATTTTTTGATGCCTGTGTCCTGATGGGGAAAGGTCCTGTGGAAGGGGACAATTCTCCAAATGAAGTGTCCCCATTGGAAATTGGAAGGCTTATCCTTTGTTCTGTTTATAACTCTGAAACTCTGAAATGGAAAAAGGATTACCCCCCATTTTCTGTATCGGTAACAATGGTCAAAAAGAAAAAGTGAAGAGTGAATCTCCCCAGCGGGGACACAGATAGCTTTGAAGCCTTGACAGAGGGTCTCACCACCCTATCCAAAATGTAAAAAAGTTTTGCCTTCACTTATTTTTTAAGATGCATCAAACTAATTTAAAGTTTTTTCTCAGTTTGTATAAAGTGGGGAAAGTATTGAACCCCTCTTGGGTCTTTACTGCTAACTATGGCCCCATCCTCACTTACTGTGTTGCTGAAAACAGACTGACAGAAAATGAGGGTAACTCTCCAACAGTAACACAGGCATTAAAAATTCGATTTTTGGCTCAACTGTACAACCCTATTTACATCACAGAATTTTATTCTTGGATAGGGATAAGCTTCGAGTTCGAGTCGAACTCATGTTCGACTCGAACATTGCCTGTTCGCCTGTTTGGCGAACAACGAACAATTTGAGGTGTTCGCGGAAAATTCGAAAAGCCGCGGAACACCCTGTTAAAGTCTATGGGAGAAATCTAAAGTACTCATTTTAAAGTCTAATATGCAAGTTATTGTCCTAAAAAGTGTTTGGGGACATGGGTCCTGCCCCTGGGGACATGTATCAATGCAAAAAAAGTATTAAAAACTGCAGTTTTTTCGGGAGCAGTGAATTTAATAATGCTTAGCGTGAAACAATAAAAGTGAAATATTCCTTTAAATTTCGTACCTGGGGGGGGGGTGTAAAGTAAGCATGTGAAAATGCGCATGTTTCCAGTACTAAGAACTGTCACTGCACAAAGTGTCATTTCTGAAAGAAAGAAAGTCATTTAAAACCGGACTTGCGGCTATAATGAATTGTCGGCTCCCGGCAATTCAGAGGATTCGTTCATAAAAAAAAACAAAAAAACGTAGGGGTCCCCCCAAATTCAACTACCAGGCCCTTCAGGTCTGGTATGGATATTAAGGGGAGCCATCAATTTAAAAAAAAATACGTGGGGTTCCCCCCAAATATCCATTCCAGACCCTTCAGGTCTGGTGTGGATTTTAAGGGGAACTCCACCGCATTTTTATTTTAAAAATGGGGTGGCGTTCCCCCAAAAATCCACACCAGACCCCTTATCCAAGCACGTTAACCTGGCCGGCCACAGAAAAGAGGGGGGACAGAGTGCGGCCCCCCCTCTCCTGAACCGTACCAGGCCACATGCCCTCAACATGGGGAGGATGTCCCCATGTTGATGGGGACAAGGGCCTCATCCCCACAACCCTTGCCCGGTGGTTGTGGGGGTCTGCGGGCGGAGGGCTTATCAGAATCTGGAAGACCCCTTTAACAAAGGGGACCCCCAGATCCTGCCCCCCCCTATGTGAATTGGTAATGGGGTACATTGTACCCCTACCATTTCACGAAGGAAGTGTAAATAGTTGTAAAAAGCACACACATCGTAGAAAAAAGTCCTTTATTAATAAAAAAAAATTAAAATAAATCCAGCGATGGTAATCCACTTGTTCCCGGCTCCCTGCTCCAACGTTGTCTGTATCCAGCGACGGGTGATCTCCTCTCCTGTCCAGCGATGAGAAGATCTTCCGGGATTCAAAGCGCAGCATCATCGGCCTCCTCTCTCCTCCAGACACAGCCCAGCGAATGACGCACCTGAAGCTGTGACATTTCTTTTATTGGTGAGGCGGGGCCACCCGTCACATGATCCCGTCCCCCTCTGACGCACCCTCTGCTACGTCACTGGGGAAGCCTGGCTTCCCCCTTGCGTCAGAGGGGGCAGGGTCACGTGACGGGTGGCCCCGCCTCACCTATAAAAGAAATGTCACAGCTTCAGGCACGTCATTCGCTGGGCTGTGTCCGGCGGAGAGAGGAGGCCAATGATGCCGGGCCCCAGATGGCAACCCCCCTTTTTTTTATTTTTAAAATTCAATATATTTTTATTTTGTTTTTTATTAAAGGACCAATTTTTTATTAAAGGGTCCAGAGGTCCCCAGGGCCCCGGATGGCTACCCCCCTTTTTTTATATATATTTTTCTTTATTTCTTCTTTTTTTTTGTAAAGGGCCCCCCCGCTTCTCAATTCGCAGGAAGCCCCCCTCGCTTCTCAATTTTAGGCGGCAGCACCCCCCCCCAGTTCTCTGCTCCAGGGGGCCCATACGGTAGGGGTTCAGGAGGGAAGAGTAAAAGGGGGCCTCCGGGCACAGAACTGGGGGGTCAGGGGGGGAAATTTCAGTGGGCAGCAGGGTACAGTACTGGAGGGTGAGGACAGCAAAATACAAGGTGGCAGCAGTCTATGGTACATAAGCTGATTCCTCCACATGCAGAGTGACACAAGGAAGTTGCTGTGATGCCTGTTCTGGTCCGCTGATCCCCATTGGCTTTCCTTTAAAGTCCGTTCCACATGATGTCACACACAGGTGCCTGGGATGGGCGTGAAAGAAGAGCTGGAGGGGGATAAGCACAGTATATTCTCTGTGCCACTCTGCAGGTGGGAGAGAAGCACTTTACTCTGAGAGTCACCAAGGCAGGGAAATGATGGGTTGCAGACCCCCACTTCGTACACATGGCAAAATCTGGACATACAGTGCCTGCCGCCGAGAATGTGTTTTTAGCTTCCCGTTTTTGGATTCCCGCCAATTCTACACGTGTGCGGCGTTTGTTATGAATCCTGAGGAACTCCCCGCCGGATTTTAAATAAAAATCCGGCATGGGTTCCCCCCTCAGGAGCATACCAGGCCCTTAGGTCTGGTATGGGTTGTAAGGAGACCCCCCCTATGCCGAAAATCCATACCAGACCCGTATCCAAAGCACGCTACCCGGCCGGCCAGGAAAGGAGTGGGGGACGAGCGAGCGCCCCCCCTCCTGAGCCGTACCAGGCCGCATGCCCTCAACATGGGGGGGGTTGGGTGCTCTGGGGACAGGGTGCTCTAGGGTGGGGGGGCCGCAGTGCGCCCCCCTGCCCCAGAGCACCCAACCCCCCCATGTTGAGGTCATGCGGCCTGGTACGGCTCAGGAGGGGGGTGGGCGCTCGCTCGTCCCCCACTCCTTTCCTGGCCGGCCGGGTAGCGTGCTTTGGATACGGGTCTGGTATGGATTGTAGGGGGACCCCTGCGCCGTTTTTTCGGCGTAGGGGGGGTCTCCTTACAACCCATACCAGACCTAAGGGCCTGGTATGCTCCTGAGGGGGGAACCCATGCCGGATTTTTATTTAAAATCCGGCGGGGAGTTCCTCCTCAGGATTCATAACAAACGCCGCACAAGTGTAGAATTGGCGGGAATCCAAGTCGGATCCCCGTCGCTTCTATGACGGCTTTGTCTCCATCGCGGCAAGCCAGCTCGGCGCTGGCTCCCGCGATGGGGCTCTTAGGTGGTCAATCTCGTCGAGAAAGGGAGCGAGATTGACACAATATCGCAGTCACCCACTGTAGTGACTATCATTGATAAGCCCAATTTCTTCAGTGATTGGTTCTACATCTGAAATGTAGATACCTACTTCTCATTTGTTAGCACTTCTACTTATGTTAAGGTGCTCAGAATGGATTTAGCTTAGCAAAGATATACAGTACATGCGGAAAAAAATCCCTGAAATCCCACCAGTTTACCTCCACACACATTCCTCAAAACAAGAATCCAGCTCACCCCTTCCAGGTGGGGTCTCCTAGTACAAGAACACAGTTTACTATAATTTAGTAATCAATGAACACAGGGGTGTTCAGCCAGCCAGCCAGCAGAGGGAGAGGAGGGGAACCTGGCCAGCAGTGCCGTGGTAGGCATACACTGGGGGATTGGTGCAGGTTGCAAGATCCCTATTCCGCCCCCATTCTCATTAATTCAAATTTTCAGACGTTCCCAGGTATGGTATCTTCTTTGTGCAGTAATAGCACAAATAATGAGACATAAGAATTACAGAGAGCTAGCAGTGATGACTGACAGCTAGCAAATATGTATGTCACTATAATGATTCTAATTGGTGATGATGACATTATAGTCATGAGGGTACAGTAGCCTCCAATGTACTGTAACAATAAATAATGAAGTCTTCGGATCCTAGGTGTAATTTTCCGGCAGCCGCTGGGTGGAGTTTGCATAGTTTTCCAGCGTTGGGTATGCAAATTAGCTGATTACGGCGATCCACGAAGATACGCGCATTCGTCGCAATCTCTTACGTCGTCGCTAGTCGGTTTTTCCCGTCGCAAACTTAGGCCTGCTTTTTCATGGCTTACATTTAGAACAGCCATGTTAAAGCATGGACGTCGTTCCCGCGTCGAATTTCATTTTTTTTTTTTTTGCGTAAGACGTCTGGGAATACGAAACAACGTAACGCACGTCGCCGTTCAAAAAATACGTTGGGGCGCCGTAATTTCGCGCAAAGCACATCGGGAAATTTTCACACGGAGCATGCGCAGAACGTTCGGCGCGGGAACGCGCCTAATTTAAATGGTACATGCCCCATTTGAATTAGGCAGGCTTGCGCCGGAGGGCTTTACGTTACACCGCCGTAAGTTCACACGCAAGTGCTTGGTGAATCAGGCACTTGCGCTGAAAACTTGCGGCGGTGTAACGTAAAGGGGATACGTTACGCCGCCACAGATATCTGTGAATCTGGCCCCTTGATAGCACAAAGGGAGTTGAAAAGCAAGCTGAATTTTCTGTATAGCCTCTTCTCTAGCTAACCATAGCTGACCATAGCACTCCGGGAACTTGTCCTTTTAATATATGTATATTTCATTTTATTGTAAAAAATATGTATATAGATAAATATAAATATATATATATATATATATATATATATATATATATATTATACAGTGCTCAGCATAAATGAGTACACCCCGACAGATTTGCCAGAAAACCTTTAGGCCGCGTACACACGATCCGTCAAAACTGATGAAAACGGACTGAAGGTCCGTTTTCATCGGTCCAAACCGATCGTGTGTGGGCCCCATCGGTCAGTTATCCCTCGGTCCAAAAAAATGAAAACTTGCTTTAAAATTGAACCGATGGAAGCCTAACCGATAGGTCAAAACCGATCGTTAGTATGCAAAAGCATCGGTTAAAAACCTGTGCATGCTCAGAATCAAGTTGACGCATGCTTGGAAGCCTTGAACTTCGTTTTTTTAGCACGTCGTTGTGTTTTACGTCAGCGCGTTCTGACGCGATCGGTTCATTAACCAATGGTGTGTAGGCACATCAGACCATCAGTCAGCTTCATCGGTTAACCGATGACACCGGTCCTTCGGACCGTTCTCATCGGATGGACTGATCGTGTGTACGCGGCCTCACTTTCCTTTCAGAATGAACACTTTCTATGGGACAAAATACTCCCACAAATGCGGGCCACAAAAAAGTATTTTTCCTAACAAATTCATTCAAGACCATGTTTCAAAAATGAATACACCCCAATGAAAGCCTTAGGCCTCGTACACACGACCGAGTTTCTCGGCAAAAACCAGCAAGGAACTTGCTGGGAGATATTTATTTGCCGAGGAAAACTGTCGAGAAACTCGACGAGCCAAAAAGAGAGCAAGTTCTCTATTTCCTCGACGGGAATGGAGAAACTTGCCTTGTCGAGTTCCTCGACAGCCTAACAAGGAACTCGACGAGGAAAACGATATGTTTCACCCGTCGAGTTCCTCGGTCGCGTGTACGAGGCTTCAGGAGCAAAGCAAAATTTTACACAACAAAATCCTAATTAACAAAAATTCTACTACAGCAGGTGAGTTTAATTATTAATTAAACAGGTGTCCAGTAGACAGTTGATAATAAAAGGGCGTTACTTAACCACTAGAGTACTGGGCACTTAAACCCCCTTAATAACCAGACCAATATTCAGCTTTTCGGTGCTCTCACAATTTAAATGGCAATTACTCAGTCATACAACACTGTACCCAAATAAAATTTTTGTTCTTTCTTTCCCACAAATAGAGCTTTCTTTTGGTGGTATTTAATCACCGTTGTTTTTTTTGCGCTATAAAAGAAAAAAGACTAAAAAATTCGGTAAAAAAATGAATTTTTCTTTGTTTCTGTTATAAAATTTAGCAAATTTTTTATTTTTCTTTATAAATTTTGGCCAAAATGTATACTGCTACATATCTTTGGTAAAAATAAGTACAAATTGGTGTATATTATTTGTTTTTTGTGAAAGTTATAGAGTCCACAAGCTATGGTGCCAATATCTGAAAATTGATCACACCTGAAGTACTGACGGCCTATGTCATTTCTTGAGACCCTAACATGCCAAAAAAGTACAAATACCCCCCAAATGACCCATTTTCGCAAAGAAGACATTCCAAGGTATTTAGAAAGAGGCATGGTGAGTTTTTTGAAGTTGTAATTTTTTCCCACAAATCTTTGCAAAATCAAGATTTTTTTTATTTTTATTTTTTTCTCACAAAATTGTCATATTAGCAGGTTATTTCTCACACACAGCATATGCATACCACAAATTACACCCCAAAACACATTCTGCTATTCCTCCCGAGTATGGGGATACCACATGTGTGAGACTTTTACATAGCGTGGCCACAGAGGCCCAACATGCAGGGAGCACCATCAGGCGTTCTGGAGCACCCAGGCCAATTCTGACATTTCTCTCCTACATGTAAAAAACATAATTTATTTGATAGAAAAATTACATAGAACCCCAAAACATTATATATATATTTTTAGCAAAGACCCTAGAGCAGGGATATGTAATTAGTGGACCTCCAGCTGTTGCAAAACTACAACTCCCATCATGCCTCTGCCTCTGGGTGTCATGCTCATCTTGCTATGCCTCATGGGATTTGAAGTTCTGCAACAGCTGGAGGTCCGCTAATTGCATATCCCCGCCCTAGAGAATACAATGGCGGTCGTTACAACTTTTTATCGCGCACAGTATTTGCGCAGCAATTTTTTCTAACGCGTTTTTTTGGGAAATAAAACTGTTTTGTGCTTTTAAAAAAAAACCATTAAAGTTCGCCCAATGTTTTTGTAAAATATGAAAGATGAAGTTACGCCGAGTAAATAGATACCTAACATGTCACCCTTCAAAATTCCACACGCTCGTGGGATGGCGCCAAACTTTGCTACATAAAAATCCCCATAGGTGACGCTTTAAATATTTTTACTGGTTACATGTTTTTAGCTAGAGAGGAGGTCTTGGCCAAAATTATTGCTCTCGCTCTAATGTTTGCAGCGATACCTCACATGTGTGGTTTGAACACTGTTTTCATATGTGGGCGGGACTTACGCGTGCGTTCGTTTCTGTATGCAAGCACACGGGAACAGGGGCTGAAGGAAAGATTCCTCAACCAGCTTGTGCGTTGGTTTAAGGGTTCTTTAGAGCTTTTTTCCCTAGAAGCTGTAGGAGATCTTGATGTACATAAAGAAATGGGATCACTTAGGCCCCTTTCACACTGGGGCGGGAGCCGCGGTGGTGGCATAGCGCCGCTAAAAATAGCGGCGCTATACCGTCGGATTTGTCGTGGGATTCAGGCGCTAGCGGTGCGGTATTAACCCCCCGCTAGCAGCCGATAAAGGGTTGGCGCATTGCGGGCGGTATTGCCGTGGTTTCCCATTGTTTTAAATGGGAAGGAGCGGTGAAGGAGCGGTATACATACCGCTCCTCTCACCGCTCCAAAGATGCTGCTGACAGGAGATTTTTTTCTCTCCCGCTTTCACATTGAGGTTGCTGGGCAGGAGTTTAGCAGCGCTATTTTTAGCGCTATACCGCCTGAAAAACTCCTCAGTGTGAAAGGGGTCTTAATCTGGCAGGCCAGAGAAGGACCCTCCACTGCAGTATATACAGTATCTCCACCATGTCCACCAACTCATCCACAGATTTGGAATCTCAATTGCTGACCCAATGCTAGAGCTAGAGTGCCAGATAGGGACCTCAAATAATGCACCATCATCAGTGCCGATCCTGACCTCCCTGGGGCCCTAAGAAAAATGACCTGGCACATTAAAAATGAGAAGCGGAGGGCGCTGACGACAGTGACATGTCACATTAAAGAAAGTTGAGAAGCGGGGGGGAGGGGGTGTTCTGTTGTCGGAAATGACTCAGCCAGCGAGTTTAGAAGCGGGGTGAGAAGCTTTGCACGGCCCTAATCGGCTTGCATAGTGAGCCTATAGGGAGGATCGGCCTTGACCATCATGACCTGCTCACTATGTGGGGGCCAGACACTGGCTGCAGCCATTTCTTAACAAGCTGTACCAGATCATGTATATGTGGCCTCGGTAGCCAATCTGGTTGATATCACCAGTTATGCACTTTTAGTACTATGGACAGCAGTAGTGCCCCGAGGCAGGATATCTGCTTTCAGATGATCGTTGTTATTGGCCTAACCATTGGGAGAGTGAGTGAGTGAGTGAGTAACTTGTATAGCGCAGCAAATGCGAACTTAATCGCCTCAAGGCGCTTGGCATCCAGCGTCGTACCGGTCTTTCAGAAGAGGTGGGTCTTTAGTTTTTTCCTAAATGCCCGATGGTTTTCCTCCAAGCGGATGGTAGTGGGTAGAGCATTCCAGAGCCGTGGTCCTTGGACCGAAAATCTACGTTCTCCCTTCGATTTGTAGCGGGATTTAGGAATTTGGAGAAGGTTTTGGTTGGTTGACCGGAGCACGCGCTTGATGACGTAGGGTTTTATTTTCTCGCTTAAGTATTGGGGAGCCTTCCCCTGTATACATTTGTGGGTGAGGCAGAGCGTCTTGAATGTCACCCTGTCCTGCACGAGCAGCCAGTGGAGGGACCTCAAGACTGGGGAGACTGATTCCCAATGCTTTTTACCTGTTACCAGTCTGGCTGCCGTGTTCTGGACGACTTGTAGACGTGCCATCTGGTATTTCGGTAGTCCTAAGTAGAGGGAGTTCGCGTAGTCGAGTCGTGAGTTGATGATTGTTCCAACCACTACCGCTGTGTCCTCTTCCGGAATGAAGGGGATGAGTCTACGTAGCATGCGGAGCAGATGATGAGAACCGCTGACGACTGATCCTATTTGTGCATCCATCGTCATGTCTGAGTCAAAGATGACTCCGAGACTTTTGACTTTATTGTTTGGCGCGATGGTTTGTCCGAGGATGGTGGGTGGTGTCCATGTGGTCCTAGAAATGGATTTCCTATTTGCGTGAAGGGTGAGTAGTTCTGTTTTGGATCCATTGAGTTTAAGGGAGCTTTCAGTCATCCAATTGTCGATCAGTGTGAGGCACTTTTCAAGTTCATGAAATTGGTCTTTTTTGTTGGTGATTCGAAGGTAAAGCTGCGTGTCGTCCGCATAGGGGTGGTAGCGCAGGTCCTGCTTGCTGATGATTTTGAGGAGCGGGCGGATGTAGATGTTGAAGAGTACGGGTGAGAGGGGTGATCCTTGAGGGACTCCGCATGTGATGCTCCGTGTTTCTGATGTAAAATCTCCAAGTTTCACGGTCTGAGTGCGATTTCCTAAGAAAGATGCGAACCACGGTAGGGCCGCGTCAGAGACTCCTGCTACTTCTTTGAGGTCATATTAGGTCTTTTTTCCTGACACCTGTCTCATTTATAAACTCCTACTACTCCACATATGCACTGTAGAGTTCCCTGAATATAAACCACTCCCACAGGTAAGTTATCTTTCTACTGCCCCTTAACCACTTCAGCCCCGGACCATTTGGCTGGCCAAAGACCAGAGCACTTTTTGCTATTGGGCACTGCGTTGCGTTTCATAACTGTATCATTTTGAAGATATCTGGCTTAAACAGCTTGCTTCAGATTACGACAAAGCATCATCTATCCGTAGAAGATTGTTCTAGTAGTGCTAAAAAAACATCCAACATCTAGCTGGTCTTTAGCAAACTTGAGATGAAGGGCACTTAATTAGGTGTATTACATATGGTATACTTATCAACACAGATGTTATCAAATGTAAAAAATACTCACAAATACTTAACTGTCAACCAGAGGTTCTTAGGTGTGTCTCATTATTTTATGTTTTTTTTCACAGAAAAAAAAAACAGACAATAAAAAAATAAAAAATAAAAAAAATTACACATGACATTTCAAAAATAACAATCAAATAACAAAAAGGAAACATAACACAAATAAAAATGCTACAATAACTAAACTCGCTGCATATGCCAACAGCAAAATCTGTTTTGTCGAAATCCCCCTCATCCTTAATTGATTGTTTTCAGACGGATTCTACATTTGCATATTATCTGCTTGACACTTTGTATTTGTAACTGTAAATTTCTAAACTTTTTATAGTTTTATGAACCATACCAACTTTTCTATGCATTCTGAAATCTCTTTTGACCATATTTCTCTTAAAGCAGAACTTCCCTCTCTCAATCAACGTTGACTATGGGGGTTATTTACGAAAGGCAAATCCACTTTACACTAAGTGCAAACTACAAGTGCAAAGTGCACTTAAAATTGCACTGAAAGTTCTGTAAATCTGAGGGGTAGATCTGAAATAAGGGGAAGCGCTGTTGACTTTATCATCCAATCATGTGCAAGCTAAAATGCTGTTTTTATTTCCCTTGCATGTCCCCCTCGGATCTACAGCGGCTGCACTTCCAAGTGTACTTTCAATGCAATTTCAAGTGCACTTTGCACTTGTAGTGCAAAGTGGATTTGCCTTTTTCGTAAATAACCCCCTTAGCTAGATTCAGGTAGATGTGTGCATCTTTAAGGCGGCGTAGCGTATCAAGTGCTGTATTCACAAAGCACTTGCCTCCTAAGTTACGGCGGCGTAGCGTGAATGGGCTGGCGTAAGTGCGCCTAATTTAAATGAGGATGAGGGGGCGTGTTTTATGTAAATTACTCGTGACCCGACGTGATTGAAGTTTTTTACGAATGGCGCATGCGCCGTCCGTGGACATATCCCAGTGTGCATTGCTCCAAAGTACGCCGCAAGAACGTATTGGTTTCGACGTGAACGTAAATTACGTCCAGCCCCATTCACGCCATACTTAACTTTAACTAGTCCAGCTATTTGCTCGACTAACTTTACGCCGAAAAACGCCTTACGTAAACGGCGTATCTTTACTGCGACGGGCAAGCGTACATTCGTGAATCGGCGTATCTCGCTGATTTACGCATTCTAGGCGTAAATCAGCGTTCACGCCCCTAGCGGCCGGCGGAACTAGACAGCTAAGATACGACGGCGACAGAAATGCTAGGGAGTGTTTTTTCAAACTTCTTTTTTAGGACAATAAAGCATGGAGACATAGATGGATGGGATAGGTAGTTTTGAATATATAAAAATAAATGTAATAGCGTTTTTGGTTTGTGGTGCTCAGATGTAGTGTAGCTCAGCTATAAGCAAAATTATGTCAATTAAAATTCTATGATATTTAGGATACGTTAGCCCAAAAAAAAACTCTTAAAAATGCCATTATCATTATTTGAATCATCGATATTGTTTTTTTTTAAGATATCTGTAAAAAGATATGGTAGGGAAACTGTGTTTTTGGTAAAAAAAAAAAAAAACTAGTAAAAAAAAAAAGATTTTTTTGTTCTGACTTTGGTAAAGGTCAGATTATGTTTTATGAAAATTAATGCAACAATTTCTGAAAAGTTTACAACATTGCAACACCTCTACTAGGTTGGGAAAGTTGTGCTTCTAATTTAAAGTACAGCTAAAAGCAAAACTTTTTTATTTTTTTTATTTTGGTAGAGTAGGGTGGCATAAGCACCCCTATCAGATTTTGTTTGCTGTATGTGCCCCCATTAGGGAGATCCTACTTCTCTATTTTTTTCTGTTTACATTATCATCCAAAGTGAAAGTAATGCCGCGTACACACGGTCGGAATTTCCGATGGAAAAAGTCAGATGAGTGAGTGAGAAACTTATATAGCGCAGCACATCGAAACTGAATCGCCTCTGGGCGCTTGGTATCCATTCCCCGGGCCCTCAGAAGAGATGGGTCTACCTCCAACCGGATGCTGGTTGGTAGAGTGTTCCATAGTCTGGGTCCTTGGACCGCAAGCTTTGGGAGCTTTTCATCGGATATTCCGACCGTGTGTATGCCCCATCTGACTTTTTATAACAGAAAATCCGTTCGTCTGTATGGAATTCCGGCGGGAAAAAAACATGCATACTCGGAAACAATTTGACGCATGCTCAGAATCTGAACTTCTTTTTCCCGCCTCGTCGTAGTGTTGTACGTCACCACGTTCTTAACGTTCGAAAGTTCAGGGAACTTTGGTGTGACCATGTGTATGCAAGCCAAGCTTGCGCGGAATTCTGTCGGAAAAACCATCCAACTTTTTTCAGATGGAAATTTCGCTTGTGTGTAAAGAACATCCCAGCAGCCACCACCAAAGTGCACTTGGAAATGCAGTCACTGTAAATCTGAGGGGAAGATCTGAAATTAGGGGAAGCTCTGCTGATTTTATCATCCAATCATGTGCAAGCTCGGATCTACAGCGACTGCACTTCCGATGGGCCGTAGACACGGTCGGTTTGGACCGATGAAACTGAACCTCAGTCCGCTTTCATCGGTTTGGACCGGTTGTGTGTATGCGGCCTAAGAGGCCAGAGGAGATTAGCAGCACTGAGAGGCAGCAACTGATTAAAAAGGGTAAACCCTTTTATTTGAAAAATACAGGGTGCTTTGGTTCGCCACATCCCTGTACCATCTTAATGAAAGAATTCACCCATTGGGGGAACTTACCATTCATGAAGTTCATGAGAACCCTTTAGCAGTATGACGCAGTGATGACCAAATATATGATGTCCTATGGAAACTAACCTGAGGACAGGGCATGCTCACCAATTATGAACCCCAAATGCCTGACTTAAACTTCATTTTGAAATGACACCGAGGACTCTAAAAAGGCATAAAGTTTCAGTGGCAAGTTAATTCTATTAAGCTATTGCCCATTCTTGAGAACACATCCCCATAAAAACCAGCGTGCAAATGGAGATGAATGGGACCCAAGCCACTGAGGTAATTAAAAATGTATTTTCCATCTCCTAGTAATTGAATTGTGTACAAGCTGCAAGTTAATGAGGTCATCTACCCTCGAGCAGTGACAGGGAAGCAGGAATAATTATCTCTCAATTTTTTCATATGTAGCAATTAATTTTAACCATTCCTCAGCATATCACTCCCTCTTACCCGACTTCAGTCAGTCAAAGACGGAGCTAAGCCAAACTGACAGGCGACTGATACGGTGCATGGATGGAGGTGTCCGGGTGGGGATGGTAATCAAGAGGCTACAGCTGTTGAGGGCCAAGTGCTTCCAGGTGAACGTCACCGGAGGTTTGGTATGCTGCCACTCGCATGACGAGACTTGCGCGGTGGCTGATGGCACATCTGGTGCCAGGTGGGCTGTTGGGAGATAACCGGCAGAACAGAAGGATTGATGAACGATCGATTGTTCTAAGCAATTGTTTCTGTGTGGTTTGTACATTACAGAAAACAAACATGTAGTGTGATGTCATTGTACAGTAGACAGCATTTGTTACCGTTAGCTAAAGCTGCTTTCTAGAAGAGTTGTGAGAAATCCGACAGTAGTACAAGGAATACAGATGTGATCTACGGGTAAACATGTCCCAGGACATTTTTTTTCAATGAAGCTAAATTTCTGGTAGATAGTGTCAGGCCCCGTACACACGGCCGAGGAGGTTCCTCGGTGAGTTCAGGGATGAAGCCGCCGAGGAGCTCGGCGGGACGCCTTCTCCCATAGAACAACGAGAAAATAGAGAACATGTTCTCTATTTTCTCGACGAGTTCCTCGGCGGCTCCATCGGGCCAAAAGTGTACAGACGACAGAGTTTCTCGGCAGAATCCGGGTTTGACCGAGTTTCTCGGTGAATTCTGCCGAGAAACTCTGTCGTGTGTACGAGGCCTAAGGCCTCGTACACACGACCGAGTTTCTCGGCGAAAACCAGCAAGAAACTTGCTAGGAGAAATTTTTTTGCCGAGGAAACCGGTCGTGTGTACATTTTCGTAGAGGAAACTGTCGAGAAACTCGACGAGCCAAAAAGAGAGCAAGTTCTCTATTTCCTCGACGGGAATGGAGAAACTTGCCTTGTCGAGTTCCTCGACAGTCTAACAAGGAACTCGACGAGGAAAACGATGTGTTTAGCCCGTCGAGTTCCTCGGTCGTGTGTACGAGGCTTCAGGCCTCGTACACACGATCAGTCCATCCGATGAGAACGGTCCCAAGGACTGTTGTCATCGGTTAACCGATGAACCTGACTGATGGTCCGTCGCGCCTACACACCATCTGTTAAAAAAACGATTGTGTCAGAACGCGGTGACGTAAAACACAACGACGTGCTGAAAAAAACGAAGTTCAATGCTTCCAAGCATGCATCGACTTGATTCTGAGCATAGGCGGGTTTTTAACCGATGGTTGTGCCTACTAACAATCGGTTTTGACCAATCGGTTAGGCGTCCATCGGTTAAATTTTAAAGCAAGTTCTCATTTTTTTGACCGAAGGTTAACTGACCGATGGGGCCCACACACGATCGGTTTGGACCGATGAAAAGGTCCTTCAGTCCGTTTTCATCGGTTTTGACCGATCATGTGTACGCGGCCTGAGTTGAGTTATTTTTTTTTAATATCAACCGCTTATTATCTTCTGTACAGTTGAACTCAGACCTGGTAAAGTAGGGGGACGGATAGGAAAGCAGCGATCCCTGACGTTGTCCGTCCCCCCCCAGCGCAAAAAGCAGCGATCAGAGGCCTCCTTACCTTAGGAGGTGCATCAGGGTTAGGGCTGCTGCTCCTCGTTCCAGATTGTGAAGCTTGAGAAGAGCCTGGGGCCGTTGCTTCTCTTCCCGGCCAAACAGGAAGTGGGTCCTGAGACCCGATTGGCCGGGAGTCCTAAGACTCCTAAATCCTAATACAAATTGGATGTCAAATCGCACCAGTGTGAACCAGGGCTTAGTGTCAAATTTGTCCGCCGCAATGTCGCAGTCCTGCTAAAAATCGCTGCTCGCCACCATTACTAATACAAAAATAAAAAGTCCATAAAGCTATCCCATAGTTTGTAGATGCTATAACTTTTGCGCAAACCAATCATTATACATTTATTGGGATTTTTTTTTTTAACCAAAAACATGTAGCAGAATACTGTACATATTGGCCTAAACTTATGAAGAAATTCGATTTTTTTATTTATTTATTGGGTATGTTTTATAGCAGAAAGTAAAAAATGTTTTTTTTTTTTTTAATAGTCAGACTTTTTTGTTTATAGCGCAAACAATAAAAAACGCAGAGGTGATCAAATATCACCAAAAGAAAGCTCTATTTGTGGGGAAAAAAGGACACTAATTTTATTTGGGTTCAGTGTCGCACGACCGCGCAATTGTCAGTTAAAGCAACACAGTACCGTATCCCAAAAAATAGCCTGGTCGGGAAGGGAGGGTTAAACCTTCTGGAGCTGAAGTGGTTAAACATTGGCAAAGGAAAGGGTTAAATGTGGAATTGGGAATAAGTATTGGGGAGTTGGGGACCAATCTGGGGGATATGAGTGAGTGCTGAAGAAGCAAATATGTACCAGTGTTACATTTACTGTTCTCCACTTTGTGCATATTAGCCGCTGGCCAACCAGCCGCCATCATTATACTGCGGAAGGTCGGCTCTACTGCGCAAACCGCCATAGGTGTACGTCGATCTTTGCACAGGAGATAGAGGGCGACCACCGCTCACTGCGGGAGCGTGCCCGCGGGTTCGGCGCACTCGATGTTCGCCAGGTGACCCGCGATTGCGGTGTATAGAGGCAGAACGGGGAACTGTCTATATAAACAAGGCGATTCCCCGTTCTGCCAGATGACATGTCAGATCTTCTGTTCTATGTGGATCGCTTTACCCCAGATGCCTGCATACTTAGATGTGCCTCTTTTAATCATCAACCATGTGAGTTTCTAAATGTTGTACCTTCATTAAATGTAACCATATTGCTACACTAAGGCCGCGTACACATGATCGGTCAAAACCGATGAAAACGGACTGAAGGACCGTTTTCATCGGTCCAAACTGATCGTGTGTGGGCCCCATCGGTCAGTTAACCTTTGGTCAAAAAAATTAGAACTTGCTTTAAAATTTAACCGATGGACAAAACCGATCGTTAGTATGCAAAAGCATTGGTTAAAAACCCGCGCATGCTCAGAATCAAGTCGACGCATGCTTGGAAGCATTGAACTTCGTTTTTTTCAGCACGTCGTTGTGTTTTACGTCACCGCCTTCTGACACAATCGGTTATTTAACCTATGGTGTGTAGGCACATCAGACCATCAGTCAGCTTCATCGGTTAACCGATGACAACAGTCCATTCTCATCGGATGGACTGATCGTGTGTACGGTGCCTAAGAGGCGCCTCTCTTCTCTTCTATACTATACTACTTCTATACTATACTATATGTAGCGCACCTGCTTGATTTTGCTTCTAATCCCCTTGTGGAGGCTTCCATTTGTGGATGGACATTTTATGGTTACACAACTTAAATTGCTAAAATCTTTTTATATGGACTATAAACTGGAGGACTTATGAATAAATGGTTGTGGAACGATTCATTAGAGTTTCCATTATTTCTTACTGGAAAATTTGCTTTGATATACAAGTGCTTTGGATTACAAACATGCTTCCGGAACAAACTATGCTCGCAATCCAAGGTTTTACTGTATATGTATGCAATACAACTTTTTGAGAACAGAAAATACCAATATCGACAAAAAGTTCACAAACCACAAACATTGAAATTACCGCAAATGGTATTATTTCACAATGACCCTTTGTCATAAAGTTGTTTACAAAATCAGTATTGTAATTGCTAGTTTTATTATTTTATTAATATATTATTTGGTAGAGACTCAAAGTTCCTTGTTTAGTTCTAAGCATAATTAACCTCCCTGGCGGTATGATTCTTTCAGAAAAAAGGTGCTGAAAACGGTACCATTATTTGCAAGGAAATTTGGCGTTTTATACTGTAGGTCTGTAATTTTTAGGAATAACTCATTTAAATCTGACCAAACAAGATTCTAATAGGCATCCCGGGTATGACATTTTTTTAAAAACAAAATTATAAATTATAATATAATTAATAATTATAAATAATTATAACAAGTAATAATATAATTATAATAAAAATTATTCAATAATGTAATCAACTCAAAATCACTAAAATTTGCTCAGTTGCAGAATTGTCGCTGTCATTATTATTATTTTTTTATGACGAATTTCCCCACAAATCGCTATCGCACAATTCTGCAAGTGATTATAATTTATTATCGCTGTTTTCTAGCTGCTCTAAAACTATTTTTGACATAAAGGGACACTTTTGGTTGCTATGGACAATATACAGTTTGCAGGGAGAAAGAAAGGTTTTTATTATATAAAAGAACATGTAGGGCACTGGGCAGACCACTAGGGACAAGGGGGTGTGTATTTTTTACATACAGTACTGTAATCTATAAGATTACAGTATACTGTATGTATAGTGTTTGTTTACATTTTTGAATTTGGCGTTGTTCTCCGCTCCCGTGCGTCGTAACGTCGCAGGGAATGGAGATCGGCTGCACAGGAGGACACTGTGTGAATCGAGCGAGGTCCCGCTCGCTCACACAGCGCGGTGGCATCACTGGATCCAGGGACAAGGTAAGTAAACCAAGCCTGTGGATCCAGTGAGGCGAGCCCGAGTCTGACTCGGGGTTACCGCTTTTGGTATGAAAATATCACCCCGAGTCAGACTCGGGAATACCGCCAGGGGGGTTTAAACGCAATCACTTCTCACCTCAGGTATTACAATGTTTTAACTTATTTATGTCATTTTAAAAGTTTGATTATTTTTTAAATCTGCACCTTTTATTAAAGTAATACCTGTTGAACTAAAAGGTACATAATCAGAAGGTTTTACAAAATAGTATTTTTTAACTAAAAAATATGATCCTGTTTTACTTACAGTGCTTTACAGATTAGGGTATTCGTTTTTGGAGAATTTAGATCTACTTTAAATAAAAAATGGCAATAAGTATATTTATGTCAAATTGATGTCTTTTATCTAAATTGTAACATAAATTGCTTTTTAGGTGACATATTCCCAAATAAATACAATTTCAATGATCCAGATTTTTTATACTACTGTGTTTTATCAATCTTTTTTACATATAAAATATGAATAGTTTTCATTATATTTCCCTTCAATTTAGACAAAAACCCATTTCACAAATACTTTTTCATTCCTGTAAAATTACCTACAGTATATCAGGTTAAAAAGGAGCTATAGATATAGGAATGTTTTACAATATGCTGTACATTTTAACATCATCACTGAATGGAAATAATTTTATCAATATGAGTTAATATTTAAAACCCAGCTCCAGTATACTGTGCCTGCACTACAAGGGTTAACTGCTCATTTTGTCTAGGGAGAAGCATTTTACTGCCATCTGATCCTCTGCTCCTCCAGCAGGTGACCCCCCCTGCCCCCCATCCTGCACTGGATTGAACCTCACCGTCATTACTTCTTGATGACGTCAGGACATTAGACCACTGGATCATGGGGAAGAAGATGCTGCCGGGGCAGGTCTAGCAGCACAGAGTAGTGCTGGATTGGCTAAGTACATTTCTATGTCCCCTACACCTAAATAATCAATTAACTGCGCCCCACTGCAAGGGATAATTTTAAAGTTTCCTGAAGTTGGACTTAAAGCGGAGTTCCATCCACAAATGGAACTTCCGCTTTTCAGAAACCTTTCCCCCCTCTGGTGTCACATTTGGCACCTTTCAGGGGGGAGGGGGCAGAAGATACCTGTGCAATACAGGTATTTGCAGGTATTTTTTTTTTCGTACATACCGTTGTATCGTTATTTCCCCCCCCAGCTTCCGGGTAGTGAATCCCGCGGGAGTGGGCGTTCCTATGCACAGGCTAAGTGATTGACGTATGACAAAAGCTTCCCCCCGGCGCATACGGCCGTGTCACGAGTTGCCAAAAGAAGCCAAACGTCGGTGCGCAGGTGCCATATAGCGCCGTATAGAGCCGACTCGCAGTCCGGCTTCTTTCGACAACTTGTGACACGGCCGTATGCGCCGGGGGGAAGCTTTTGTCATACGTCAATCACTTAGCCTGTGCACAGGAACGCCCACTCCCACGGGATTCCCGCGGGATTCACTACCCGGAAGCCGGGGGGGAGGGGAAATAACGATACAACGGTATGTTCGGCAAAAAAAAAAGATCAGCATACTGTCAATGTCGGAAGTGAGCTCAATGTAATGTTAGAATTTTTTTTAGGGTGAACCCTCGCTTTAAGTGGTTAATGCATAGGATGTATTAAGGTGAAAAAAACATGAACCTTTACAACCCCTTTAACCCCCCTGGCGGTATTCCCGAGTCTGACTCAGGGTTAGATTTTCATGCTGCGAGCGGTAACCCCGAGTCAGACTCGGGCTCGCCTCGCTGGATCCACAGGCACTGTTTACTTACCTTGTCCCTGGATCCAGCGATGCCACCGCGCTGTGTGAGCGAGCGGGACATCGCTCGATTCACACAGCGTCCTCCTGTGCCACGATCTCCGTTCCCTGCGACGTTACGACGCACGGGAGCGGAGAACGGCGCCAAATTCAAAAACGTAAACAAACACATTACATACAGTATACTGTAATCTTATGGATTACAGTACTATATGTAAAAAATACACACCCCCTTGTCCCTAGTTTTAGAGCAGCTAAAAAACAGCGATAATAAATTATAATCACTTGCAGAATTGTGCGATATCGATTTGTGGGGAAATTCGTCATAAAAAAAATAAAATAATGACAGCGACAATTCTGCAACTGAGCAAATTTCAGTGATTTTGATTTGATTACATTATTGAATAATTTTTATTATAATTATATTATTATTTGTTCTAATTATTTATAATTATTTATTATATTTTAATTTATAAAAAAATTTTTAAAAAAATGTCATACCCGGGATGCCTATTAGAATCTTGTTTGGTCAGATTTAAGTGAGTTATTTCTAAAAATTACAGGCCTACAGTATAAAACGCCAAATTTCCTTGCAAATAATGGTACCGCTTTCAGCACCTTTTTTCTGAAAGAATCATACCGCCAGGGAGGTTAAGTACCATCCACATCAATTATCATAAGTGTCCACAAGTGTATTGCAGAGAAAGACAGAGGCCATTTCTGACCTAATCGGCTACTTTCTCCAGTATTGATTACTGGATGCACTAGGTCTTACTTCTGTCCCGGTTGGTCTATAAAACCATAATTAGACGTCCTGTACAACTGATGTAACACACCACATGTAAAACAGTGAAAACTGATTTTTTTGCATAATGTCTATCTGACTGCATATCTATTTTTGTCACATTAATTGAGCTTTGCTAACCTTTTTTTTTAATCAAAGCTGGAGGTTTTCTTTAATTCCCATGTTCCAATCTCGAGAAACTGACAGATAAATCTGCTGACCTCAATCATAGCAAAGTGCCTCCTCTTGTCATAGTTCAGGCAAGATTCGGTGCTATGTTTTAATTTTCTGTGTTCTTTCACAGCTATTTTAATTACAATTGTTAGTTTTCTCATGCATAATTATGACCATGCAACAGTTACAGGTAAAAATACCATCTGTATTATTATCTGAGAACATGATGAAAATGTAACACATTGATGCAGTTAATAATTATGCTACTGAGCTTGTGGAAATTCCATTAATGATTAAAAAAAAAAAGTGCAACTGTATGGCGATAATAATTATCTGTTCACATATCAGTGTTTTCATTTTTCCACTTTTGATTACATGGGGTCTGGTGATTTTTTGTTTAACTTAGAATTGCAAATCCCTTATGTCTCTAGCATTCACATAGGTAGCCCAGTCATTCATAAACATTAGACTGTACCACTTATTTAAAGGAAGACTCCACTTTCACTCTTTTATATTTAAAGTGGAGGTTCACCCAAAAAGTAAATTTTTAAGATTAGATTGATGCTCATTTTGTCAAGGGGAATCGGGTAGTTTTTTTTTTAAAATCGAAGCAGTACTTACCGTTTTAGAGAACGATCTTCTCCGCCGCTTCCGGGTATGGGCTGCGGGACTGGGCGTTCCTATTTGATTGACAGTCTTCCGATGGTCGCATACATCGCGTCACAATTTTCCGAAAGTAGGCGAACGTCGGTGCGCAAGCGCCGTTTAGAGCCGCACCAACGTTCGGCTTCTTTCGGCTGCTCGTGACGCGATGTATGCCTGTCAATCAAATAGGAACGCCCAGTCCTGAAGACCATACCCAGAAGCGGCGGAGAAGATCGCTCTCTAAAATGGTAAGTACTGCTTTGATTAAAAAAAAACTACCCAATTCCCCATGACAAAATGAGCATCAAACTAATCTTAAATTATTATTTTTTCGGGTGAACTCCCGCTTTAACATATAACATGGCTATACAAACTATTTTGTAATTTAAAGGAGAAGTACAGCCAAAGCTCATTTGCCTGTACTTCTGTGGATCAGATCACAGGAGTGCAGTTCGTTCTGCACTCCTGTGACCCGTTTTGTGATAGTGGACCCCATGCGACAGTGGGCTGAAACCTGCTGTCGGCTGACGTCACAGAGCTGGTCTAGGCTTGGGAAAGATCATGACCATATGGTTGGGATCTGCCCACATGCCTGGACCGGCACCCAGCTCAGCCCTTTGAGTGAGGTGCTCCAATGAGTGTGGGGGGGGGGGCAGAAAAGACAGTGGTGACTGACTGACCTGGCTCTCTGTCCAGGGAGCTCTGAGAACCGAGCGATCTGCGGTATTTGATTGCTTGGTTCTCAGCCTTATGCCGTGTACACGATCATTTTTCAGCATGAAAAAAACGTCGTTTTTAAAAAACGTCATTTAAAATGATCGTGTGTGGGCTGCACATCGTTTTTCAGGTTCTGAAAAACGCCAATTTTTTTTTTCGAACATGCTGCATTTTTTAACATTGTTTTTTTAAACAATGTAGTTTTTCGGGTTGCAAAAAATGGTCGCGTGTGGGCTAAAACGACGTAAAAAACACACGGATGCTCAGAATCAAGTTATGTGACGGGAGCGCTCGTTCTGGTAAAACTACCGTTCATAATGGAGTAAGCACATTTATCACGCTGTAACAGACAGAAAAGTGTGAATCGTCTTTTACTAACACTGAATCAGCTAAAGCAGCCCAAAGATGAATGGAACTTCCCCTTTATAGTGCCGTCGTACGTGTTGTACGTCACCGCGCTTTGCTAGATCATTTTTTTAAAACGATGGTGTGTGGGCAACGTCGTTTTTAATGATGAAGTTGGGAAAACTTTGTTTTTTGGACATGCTGAAAAACAACGTTTTTTTCATGCTGAAAAATGATCGTGTGTACGCGGCATTAGAGCCACAAATGCACACAAATAAACGCGCCTCAATATTTATGTGAGAAAATAAAACACTACACCCCTAAGAAACTCGACAGAATCCATCAAGAAACTTGGTGGGAGAGCTTTTTTGCCGAGGAAACCGGTCGTATGTACGTTTTTCATCGAGGAAACTGTCGAGGAACTCGACGAGAAAAAAAGAGAACAAGTTCTCTTTTTCCTCAACGGGAGTCTCAATTTCCTCATCGTGTTCCTCGTCAGGCTGGTTTTCAACGAGAAACGTGTTCGTGTGTATGCTTTGAAACCCACTCATGCTCAGAATAAAGTATGAGATGGGAGCGTGCCTTCGGTAAAAGTAGCGTTTGTAATGGAGATAGCACATTCGTCACGCTGTAACAGAGTGAAAAGTGCAAATCGTCTCTCACCAAACTTTTACTTAACACGCAGTAACATGAGATTAGCAAAAGCAGCCCCAAGGATTGTGCCAGTGGAATCAAACTTCCCCTGCCGTTGTATGTGTTGTACATCACCGCGTTTGAGAACGAGGAGATTTTGTCTTGACAGTGTGTACGCAAAGCAAGCTTGTCGAGTTCCTCGACAAGTCTAACAAGGAACTCGTCGAGGAAAACTATGTGTCTTTTCCGACGAGTTTCTCAGTTGTGTGTACGAGGCCTATGGGTGCAGCACTATCACACACACATCAGGCAATCATGTGTAGAGGAATTTAAAAATGGGATTTTGTAGGTCCTCCCCTTGTTCAAGAGTGTGTCCCTGGTTTTCCAATTTCCTCCCACTTTTTAAAACCATATTTGGTAGATTCTTTGTGAAAGAAAGCCTTGAAAATCTACTTCTTTAAAAATATCTTACCAATAAAACCCAATTAATGGCCACAATAGGACAACTATTCAAAGGGGCAACATCGTATCAAAATCACTAGACAATAAGGCCTGGTTCACACCTATGTAGGTTGCAGGTTGCATATTCCAGGTGCATTTAGCATTTTTCAATAAACATTTTTGATCCATTGAAGTCTATGGAACTAAAAACCAGAAACAAATGCCTGGCCCTTTCCATAAAATGCACAGATTTGAACTACATCCGTAGGAAACCATGTTAAAAGGACTGTAGTGTGTTTCTGCAAAACTGAAAATGCACTAAAAAATGCATAAGTGTGAACCAGGCCTTATAGACATCAAATCACCAAACTGAATATGCTATTTAATCTAAGGCCTGGTTCACACCTATGAATTATTTAGTGTTTTCAGTTTTGCAGAAACACACTACAGTCATTTAACATGGTTTCCTATGGGTCACACTCACATCTGTGCATTTTATGGAAAGGGTCAAGAAGCAGCAGGTTGAGTTTTTGGTTCCATAGACTTCGATGGATCGAAAAGTGTATTGAAAAATGCAACATGCACCTGGAATATGCATCAACTGCAACCTGCATAGGTGTGAACCAGGCCTTCGGAAGCAGACCCGTTAACTAATGCCGTGTACACGCGATCGGGCATTTGCCCGGCCAAATCACATCGTAATTCCGACAGAATTCCATCGGAAAAATATAGAACATGTTCTATATCTAAACTCTGATGGAATCTGTTGAATGGAGTCTTTATTGAATAAAATCTAAATAATTCAAAACTTTACAGCCAAAAAAAAAGGTGAACAACAGGAGAAAAGTGGCTAACGCATTTCACATCGTAAGATGCTTATTCATAGCTAAGTGAACAATGACAACATTTGTGTTTAAAAAGAAGGTGGATAAAATCTTCCACCAATCAAGCAACGTGAATCAATTAAACACATGATTAAATCTTGATGCTTCAGACACATGGACTGCATCCATCAGTGGGACCAATGAAGCCACAGTGTATTTGAAAGTATTTGTATTTGAAAAGAATAAAAATATATATATATATATATATAAACCAGATAAAAAAAGGGAAGAGCTAATAGCATATATAAAAAAGGCATGTATAGCGAAGAAGTGGAAGTCATCAAGCCCACCAACAGTGGAGATGTGGATAGGTAGAGTTAAAGAAATAAGTAAATTAGAAGAGTTAGTCCTGACAGGACTACATCAAAAGGAAAAATATTCAAGAACGTGGACATCCTGGAAGTCCTATACGGACGCCAGAAGAGAGGCCTAAGGAGGGTAGGGGCGAACGATATAGAAGATAGGGAAGACCGGGAATGTTAAAGGGATATGTGTATGGCTATTTGGGAAAATACAGGACTGCAGAGAGGGGTTGGTGGATAGGAAAATTTTGATTCTTGAGATTCCTTTTTCCCCCTTTTTTTTTTTTTTTTTTCCTTTATCCTTCTCTGTTTGTGTTTTTTTGTTGCTCTTGTTTTTCTTGGATGCCCCTCCCGGGACTCCGGGGGGGGGAAAGATACGAACGAAAGAGATATATGCCTAATAGGGGACGTATAATAATAAGTAGGATGGCGATGGTCGGGCTGTACTATCCCTTTTGTATTATGTATTATGTATTGTATTGTATTATTTTGTTTTAAAATAAAAAAAGAGATTAATCTAAAAAAAAAAAAAAAAAAAATTCAGATGAATTCCATCGGAGTTTAGATAGAGAACATGTTCTATTTTACATTACGAATTCCGATGTGAGTTTGGCTGGGCAAAAGCCTGATTGTGTGTACGGGGCATAAGACATACTTTTATGTTGACTTCTCCTTCAGTCTGGTGAAATAATTGCGATGCCTTGTGTCAGGATCTTCAGAACAGAAGCAGCTAAGCATCTCCAATGTGTGCAATTCCTTCAATGGATGTAGAGTCAAGCGTCGTACACACGCTCGGTTTTCTCAGCAAGAACCAGCAAGAAAACTGCTGGCAGAGCTTTCTTGCCGAGTAAACCGAGAGTGTGTACGAGGCTTTCAGGTTTCTCGTCTGGAAATCTGCCCATGATCTCAACGAGAAAAATAGAGATCCTGCTCTCTTTTTTCTCGTCGAGATTCTTGTCGGCCTGTTTCCCGACGAGAAACCAGAGCGTCTGTATATTTACATGTCGCCGTGGAAACCCACGCATGCTCGAAATGACTTTGACGCATGCGCGGTAGCTTCCACGACATAGGTAGGGTGAAGCAAGATGGCGGCGACAGCATCGAATGTGACGAGCGCATGCTCGTCTTAGGCGATGACGTCACTGCGTTTTTGCCTTTCAAAAGAACGGCGTTTTTTTTATGGAGTGACTGTAGACTCGGCCAGGAAGAGATTCTTGCCAAGATTCTCGTCAGGAGAAACAATGGGCCAGATTCACAGAAGAGATATGACGGCATATCTCCTGATACGCCGTCGTATCTCTGAGAGTATCTATGCGGCTGATTCATAGAATCAGTTACGCATAGATAGCCCTAAGATCCGACAGGTGTAATTGACTTACACCGTCGGATCTTAGGATGCAATACTTTGGCCGCCACTGGGTGGAGTTCGCGTCGTTTTCCAGCGTCGGGTATGCTAATGAGTTTTTACGGCGATCCACGAAGGTTTTCGCGTCCGTTACGTCGTCGCTAGTTGTTTTTTCCCGTCGCAAAGTTAAGCCTGCTTTAACATGGCTTAACTTTAGATGAGCCATGTTAAAGTATGGCCGTCGTTCCCGGGTCGAATTTCCAATTTATTTATTTTTTTGCGTAAGACGTCCGGGAATACGAAAGTACGTTACGCACGTCGCTGTTCAAAAAAATTACGTCACTTCGCGGAAAGCACAGCGGGAATTTCAAAACGGAGTATGCGCAGTACGTCCGGCGCGGGAGCGCGCCTAATTTAAATGGTACACGCCCCATTTGAATTAGGCGGGCTTGCGCCGGACGTCTTTGCGTTACTCCGCCGCAAGTTTATACTCAAGTGCTTTGAGAATCAGGCACTTACGAGGAAAACTTGCGGCGGTGTAACTTAAAGACGATACGTTACGCCGCCGCAGTTCTTTCTGAATCTGGCCCAACGTTTTTTTCCTGACGAGATTCTGGCCCATGTGTACGAGGCCTTAGGCTTGATTCACACCTTTTTTTGGGGCATTTTAAGTTTTTCATTTTGCAGATTTGCACTACACTTCATTCAACATGGTTTCCTATTGAATACGGTCTGTAGTACAAATCTGCAAAAAGCACTAAAAATGCATAGGTGTGAATCCAGCCTAATCATGTAACAAGTTCACTTGTACTACTCATTCAGAAAGGGTACCGACTGCACTGTCCGGTAGATTGGCACTAGGGATCCCCGCTAAAGTTGTCCATGAAATAGGATCATGAGAAACATGAAGCAATAAGCATGTAAACTAAACTAAACGTTATGCAAAATGAATGCCAACTGATAATACATAATTGTTTCCCTTTAAATAGGAATACAAAAAAATTCTCCCGAACATCTTTTGGCTTCCTACATGACTTATTATCTGAGCTGAGCCTGGAGAAGTGCAGATGCTGATGCAGCACCAAACTCACAAAATAATATGAATTTTAGTCAAAGGCAATTTGGGAGGGATGTTTCTCACAAACTCCTTTTGATTAAAGCAGTAAAATTAATTTCGGCAAAGGTCATTTTTCCCCCCTTTAAATTAAGAAGTGCCCAGTAATGGCATTTCATTAAGTGTTGCCTTGGGAAGCACTTTGTATCGCTCCGCTCTGTATTACAATTTTGCTGTGTAGTCACATATAAGCCCATCATAAACAGACTTAATTTGTCTCTCTGAGGTCCTGTTCAGAATCTGTGCTCCCCATTACCATTCCTTTCCAGAATCCTATGAATGTTAAACTCACTCCAAACACTCACAATATACTTAAAAAATGACACTGCAATATATTTGTTTCTACAAGGCGGCAGCATTAGGAAAATAGTGGATGGCGTGCTCTCGCACAAGTTGGATTGTGCTTCAAGATACCGTACTTGATTACAGTTTGAAGTATAGCTCTGTATATAGACTATCTTTGCTTGATAAGTAAAATGGACTTTGTTGGCTATTAGTGAATTAAGGTTAGCTCAAACTCAATTGCTTTATGCATTGGCATAGACTGACTTATCTTTTGTTGATATAAACCCAGTTATATGATACTGTATATCGCATTCGCAATACATTTTCAATGTGTTCTGTCTAAAAGTAAAAGGTACACTGTCAATTAGGAAAATAAAGAAAAGCAGCTTAAATACTGCCCAACTTTCTCTTTACGATCTCTGCCATACCTTCCAATGCTAATCTTCACTTTTGGTAAATTTACCATGGAGATCAAGTCAAGTCAAGTCAAGCTTTATTGTCATTTTACTACACAGGAGGACATACAGTATAACAAAATGTCGTATCTCACAGGGCCACGGTGCTACATACAAACTAAACATAATTATAAAAAGAATAAAAACACAGCGAAGAACAAAAAAAAAAATACAGTCAGGTCCATAAATATTGGGACATCGACACAATTCTAATCTTTTTGGCTCTATACACCACCACAATGGATTTGAAATGAACAAACAAGATGTGCTTTAACCACTTAAGCCCCGGACCAATATGCTGGCTAAAGACCCAAGGGGTTTTTACAGTTCGGGACTGCGTCGCTTTAACAGACAATTGCGCGGTCGTGCAACGTGGCTCCCAAACAAAATTGGCGTCCTTTTTTCCCCACAAATAGAGATTTCTTTTGGTGGTATTTGATCACCTCTGCGATTTTTATTTTTTGCGCTATAAACAAAAATAGAGCGACAATTTTGAAAAAAATGCAATATTTTTTACTTTTTGCTGTAATAAATATCCCCCAAAAACATATATAAAAATCTTTTTTTTCCTCAGTTTAGGCCGATACGTATTCTTCTACCTATTTTTGGTAAAAAAAATTGCAATAATCGTTTATCGGTTGGTTTGCGCAAAATTTATAGCGTTTACAAAATAGGGGATAGTTTTTTTGGATTTTTATTTTTTTAATTTTTTTTACTAGTAATGGCGGCGATCAGCGATTTTTTTCATGACTGCGACATTATGGCGGACACTTCGGACAATTTTGACACATTTTTGGGACCATTGTCATTTTCACAGCAAAAAATGCATTTAAATTGCATTGTTTATTGTGAAAATGACAGTTGCAGTTTGGGAGTTAAACACAGGGGGCGCTGTAACATTTAGGGATCACTGTGTATGTGTTTACTAGTGTAGGGGGGTGTGGCTGTAGGAATGACGTCATCGATCGAGTCTCCCCTATAAAGGGGATCACCCGATCGATGCGCCGCCACAGTGAAGCACGGGGAAGCCCTGTTTACACACGGCTCTCCCCGTTCTTCAGCTCCGGGGAGCGATCGTGACGGAGCGGCTATAAACAAATAGCCGCGCCGTCGTCACGGATCGCTCCCCGAGCGAACCCGACCTCCGTATGTACCGGGGGGGTCCCGATCGGACCCCCCACCCACGTCTAGCAGAGGACGTACAGGTACGTGATTGTGCCTGTCCGTGCCATTCTGCCGACGTAAATGTACATGAGGAGGTCGGGAAGTGGTTAACTGCAGACTTTCTGTTTTAATGTGAGGGTATTTACATCCAAATCAGGTGAACGGTGTAGGAATTACAACAGTTTGTATATGTGCCTCCCACTTTTTAAGGGACCAAAAGTAATGGGAAAATTGGCTGCTCAGCTGTTCCATGGCCAGGTGTGTGTTATTCCCTCATTATCCCATTTACAAGGGGCAAATAAAAGGTCCAGAGTTAATTTCAAGTGTGCTATTTGCATTTGGAATCTGTTGCTGTCAACTCTCAATATGAGATCCAAAGAGCTGTCACTATCACAAGCCAGCCATCATTAGGCTGAAAAAACCTTGTTCGTTTCATTTCAAATCCATTGTGGTGGTGTATAGAGCCAAAAAGATTAGAATTGTGTCGATGTCCCAATATTTATGGACCTGACTGTATATTAAAAACCTATACACATCTGGGAACTACGTAACTGTACATAAGCTGTATATTTTCAAAAGCCTTTGTAGCATCAAGTGTTTATAAAAGTGTCTAGTGCATATTCAAAAGTAAAAGGGAGGGGAAGTGAGACCTTTCTGATCACAATTTATAGGTTGTAGAAGCGGTTTCAAAGAGGATTGGAGTTGAGGGCTCTCACAGCCTGGGGGAAAAAACTGTTAAGCCTCGTACACACGGCCGAGGAACTCGACGTGCCAAACACATCGAGTTCCTCGGCCAGTTCAGCACTGAAGCCGCCGAGGAGCTCGGCGGGGAGAGAGCTCCCATAGAACAACGAGGAAATAGAGAACATGTTCTCTATTTCCTCGCCGAGCTCCTCGTCGGCTTCCTCGGCCGAAAGTGTACACACGACCAGTTTCCTCGGCAGAATTCAGCCAGAAACTCGGTCGGAAGCTGAATTCTGCCGAGGAAACTGGTCGTGTGTACGGGGCCTTAAGCAGTCTGACCGTCCTGGTTTTGATACTCTGGTACATTCTACCCGATGGCAAGAGCTGGAAGAGACTGTGGGAGGGATGGGTAGGATCCCTCATGATACTGGTAGCTTTGCTGTTGCAACATGTATGGAAAATGACCAGGATGGAAGGGAGAGAGACACCAAAAATCTTTTCCGCCATTTTCACTAGCCGCTGCAGGGTCTTGCGGTCAGTAGAATTGCAGTTCCCATACCAGACAATGATGCAGATGGACATCACGCTTTCAATGGTTCCCTTATAGAATGTAGTAAGAATGGGTGGAGGGAGACTGGCTTTTTTAAGGCGGCGGAGAAAATATAGGCGCTGTTGTGCCTTCTTGGTTAGTGATAGACATGTGCACACTGTAATATTTTGTTTCATAATTTCGTTCGAAAAATACATTTATTTAGTTACTCCCGAAATTTGTTTTTATTTATTTTGTTTCGTTAAAAAATACATTCGTCCGAAAATCTGAATTAATTTAAGCGGGGGTTCACCCAAAAAAAAAAAAATTATATCACATCTAGCAGAGCCAGCATAGTAAGGGCATTTACTTTCGGCGTTTTTTTTTTCTCTGTACATACCTTTATATTCTGTTTTTGTCCAGTGCTTCCGGGTTCCGATGACTGCGGGACTGGGCGTTCCTATCCTTCCATTGGATGATTGACATCTTGTGAAACAGGTGACCTGACGCACAACGCGCGTCACCAGATGTCGGGAAATAGCCGAGCTGCAAGTCGGCACTATACGGCGCCTGCACAGTCAGCTCTACACGGTGGGCGCAGGCACCGTATAGTGCCGACTCGCAGCTCGGCTATTTCCGGAAATCTGTTGACGCGCGTTGTGCGACAGGTCACCTGTTTCACAAGCCGTCAATCATCGAACCAAAGGATAGGAACGCCCAGTCCCGCAGTCATCGGAACCCTGAGGCAGGGATAGGAACGCCCAGTCCCGGAGTCATCAGAACGCGGAAGCCCTGGACCAAATCAGAATATAAAGGTAAGTACGGAGAAAAAAAAACCTGCCGAAAGTATATGCCTTACTATGCTGGCTCTAATGTTAAAAAATTGTTTTTAGGGTGAACCTCCACTTTAAGGTTGAATCTGTCATTGAAGGCTTATGGTGTCTGTTGAATGTTCTAAGAAGATTCGACGGAGCAGCTAAACTCTAATGTTGTATGACACTAGTAATAATTATATTTATAAATTATTATTACTAGTCAACTAACATTCAAATTCTTCTATAGCCTATGGGCCGAGCATTTGACCGGAAATGTACGATTGCGGTGTCTTACAGTTTAGCTGCTTGTCGAATCTTCTTAGAACTTTCGACAGACACCATAAGCCTTCAATGACAGATTCGACATTTGTATGTTTTTTGCTGCTTTGTCGAATCTTCGTCGTTCATGAGGAATGGTCTACCCCAAAACTGTCTCTATAATGTTGAATCTTTTCTCTCTATGTCAAATCTTTCCTCTCTATATAGAATAATTGGGGACTAATAGAGTTAGACCCCATTCACACCTGAGCATTTTGTAGCTTGAAGCCTCAAGCTACAAAAAGCTGGAGGGGAAAAAATCTATTATTCTCTATGGAGATGGTTCACATCTCTACTCCAAAACGGCTGAAGCCAGAAGTTCCAAAATGCCTGAAGCTGAAACATGTTCTGGGACTTTTTTAAGGTAGATTTTAACATCGGTGACCCTTGGACCTGTCTAAAATCGCGGCAAAACGTGGTAAAAATCGCTGAAAAAATTGCGGAAAACGCTACACTCAGGTGTGAATGCAGCCTTAAGGTTAGGCACATTCGACCACAGGTTCGATAGACACAGATTGCTATTGTCAGCGTCATGTTGTATCTTCTATCTGTATCGAACTGTTGTAGCAACGAAAATAAAGCATTTTTTATGTCGGATCTTTCGGATTTCGGATTCTGCGCGTTCATTTTGGTTTGCTAAAACGATAACGAAAATACCCAATATTCGGACGAAAATGCATTCGGATGAAAACTAATGCACATGTCTAGTTAGTGATGTGATGTTAGTTGTCCAGGTAAGATCCTCTGAGATCATACCAGGTGATGCAGTTACAGTATGGGCTTAGCTTATAGGTTAAATAAAAAGAGGTATTTTAGCATGCCCTTGGTTGGCTGCCAGCTAAGACCATGCTGGCCCAGGGCACCTCCCTTTGTCTTCCTGTCACAGGAATGAGATATGGTATCAAACACCTCAATCATGGAGGAATTCCCCATCTTGGCTACTCACGTACTCCTAGCCTGAAGCCCACTTCCAAGTACTCTTGATGTTTTTTGCTAATTGAGCGATTGTCTACACGGTCAGCCTTTTTAGATGCTTTACTCAAAAAATCAAAGAGAATTTTTGATGAAATATCAGAATATCACGAGTGATCAGCGCTGGACTACACCCTTACCAAGTGTTAAAAAAAATTGTGCAAAGAGAAATGGTAGGCTGCCAACACTTCACTAGACTTATAGGGCCAAATCCACAAAAGAGATACTCCGGCGTAAGCCGTCGTATCTCTGGTTCTAACTTTGGAACTGATCCTCAGAAGCAGTTTTCCTAAGTTAGGCAGAAGATCCGACATCTGTAAGGGACTTACACTGCCGGATCTTAGGATGCAGTACCGCATCCGCCACTGGGGGCATTTCGAGTCGAAATGCCTCTGTTAGTATGCAAATTAGCACTTAGGGCGATCCTCAAAGCTTTTGTGCCTAGTTTTTTCGCCGTAAGTGTTAGTTTGCCTGGTGTAAAACTAGGGCTGCTTTTACAAAGTGTAAAGTTAGTCACACCTTGTAAAGGCCCATTCAAGCGACGGCATTTGGTATGCATTCCCGAGGGAGAACTCCACGGCAATTTGTAAATTCCAAACCGGCATGGGTTCCCCCCCAGGAGCATACCAGGCCCGTAGGTCTGTTATGGGTTGTAAGGAGACCCCCCCTCCGCCGAAAAATTGACGTAGGGGGTCCCCCTACAATCCATACCAGACCCGTATCCAAAGCACGCTACCCGGCCAGCCAGGAAGGGAGTGGGGACGAGCGAGCGCCCCCCCCCCTCCTGAGCCGTGCCAGGCCGCATGCCCTCAACATGGGGGGGTTGGGTGCTCTGGGGCAGGGGGGCGCACTGCGGGCCCCCCCACCCCAGAGCACCCTGTCCCCATGTTGATGAGGACAGGACCTCTTCCCGACAACCATTGCCATTGGTTGTCGGGGTCTGCGGGCGGAGGCTTATCGGAATCTGGGAGTCCCCTTTAATAAGGGGGCCCCCAGATACCGGCCCCCCACCCTAAGTGAATGGATATGGGGTACATCGTACCCCTATCCATTCACCTGTAGGCAAAAAGTAAAAGTTAATAAACACACAACACAAGGCTTTTTAAAATATTTTATTATTCTGCTCCGGATGCCCCCCCTGTCTTCGTTATTAGCTCAATTACCAGGGGGGGCTTCTTCTTCCACTCTCCAGGGGTCTTCTCCGCTCTCCGGGGGGGTTTCTGCTTCCGCTCTCCGGGGGGGGCTTCTCCGGACTCCGGGGGGCTTCTTCCATCTTCTCCCCTCTTCCGCTCTTGACTCGGCGAACCCCGGTTCTTCTGCAGCTCTCCGGTGCCTTCTTCTTCAGCGCTGGCTGCCTGCTATGTTTGTGTGTTAGCTCGATTTCAAACAGGCAGCCAGCGCGGTCTTCTGTGACGTCAGGGTCTTCTGTTCTTCTCCCCTCTTCCGATGTTGACTCGTCGCCTGTTGTCGCTGTAATGATGGAAGCGCGCCTTGCATCACATTTATATAGGCATCACCGTCCCATCATGCTCCGGCAGGTACCCACGTGGTGGGTGCCTACCCACGTGCACCCACCACGTGGGTACCTACCGGAGCATGATGGGACGGTGATGCCTATATAAATGTGATGCAAGGCGCGCTTCCATCATTACAGCGACAACAGGCGACGAGGCAACATCGGAAGAGGGGAGAAGAACAGAAGAGAAGATGACGTCACAGAAGACCGCGCCGGCTGCCTGTTAGAAATCGAGCTAACACACAAACATAGCAGGCAGCCAGCGCTGAAGAAGAAGGCACCGGAGAGCTGCAGAAGAACCGGGGTTCGCCGAGTCAAGAGCGGAAGAGGGGAGAAGATGGAAGAAGCCCCCCGGAGTCCGGAGAAGCCCCCCCGGAGAGCGGAAGCAGAAACCCCCCCCGGAGAGCGGAGAAGACCCCCGGAGAGTGGAAGAAGAAGCCCCCCCTGGTAATTGAGCTAATAACGAAGACAGGGGTGGGCATCCGGAGCAGAATAATAAAATATTTTAAAAAGCCTTGTGTTGTGTGTTTATTAACTTTTACTTTTTGCCTACAGGTGAATGGATAGGGGTACGATGTACCCCATATCCATTCACTTAGGGTGGGGGGCCGGTATCTGGGGGCCCCCTTATTAAAGGGGACTCCCAGATTCCGATAAGCCTCCGCCCGCAGACCCCGACAACCAATGGCAAGGGTTGTCGGGAAGAGGTCCTGTCCTCATCAACATGGGGACAGGGTGCTCTGGGGTGGGGGGGCCCGCAGTGCGCCCCCCTGCCCCAGAGCACCCAACCCCCCCATGTTGAGGGCATGCGGCCTGGCACGGCTCAGGAGGGGGGGGGGGCGCTCGCTCGTCCCCACTCCCTTCCTGGCTGGCCGGGTAGCGTGCTTTGGATACGGGTCTGGTATGGATTGTAGGGGGACCCCCTACGTCGATTTTGCGGCGGAGGGGGGTCTCCTTACAACCCATAACAGACCTAAGGGCCTGGTATGCTCCTGGGGGGGGGAACCCATGCCGTTTTTTTCATTGAAAATTGGCATGGAGTTCTCCCTCAGGAATGCATGCCGAGCGACGCTGTCATTTTTTTTTATAATTATTTGTTTTCCCGGCGCGTCTTTTTTTCACCCGTCGCAACTTTAGTGTCCCGTCGCAATCCACAAAGCCGCCCGGCGTCAATTACGTTCGCGCGATGCACGTCGGGAAAATGACGTCACACGCATGCGCAGTACGGCCGGCGCGGGAGCGCGCCTCATTTAAATTGTAAACGCCCCCCGGAGAGGAGGAACGCCTTACGACGGCGGCACTTAACTTACACGGCTTGAAATTTTTACGTAAGTGCTTTGAGGATCAGGCACTTAGGTAAAAACTTTAAGTCAGTGTAACTTAACTGCTGAAAGTTAAGTTACGCCGCCTGGCTGAGGATTTGGCCCATAGTGCAAAAAGGTAAAACAATAAAATAGTGTGGCGCTCAATAGTAAAAAAAAAAATGTGCCTTGATCAATCAGTATAAAAGGTGTACAACCAATCTGTATGGTTGCTGATGTAAAAAATAATGAATAAAAATCAAACATCAAAAATTAGTGAAACATGACATTATACATGAAAAACAAATAACAGCACATAGTGTGACTCTGTATGGTATATTAATAAAAAAGGGGGAGTTTACACTTACAGATATTCTAATAAAACAAGCTTGTATCTAAAAAGAGTACTATGCAATGATTCCACGAGCGTTATTCAACGCGTTTGTCCTAATTGACATAATCTGGGGCACTTTTAAGATCAAGTCTTTTCACCTTGAACACAAAAAAGACTGTTTCACCTGATTGTTTTTTCACATTTGTCTATTTGAAGATAAACTATTTTTAAGATGTTCACTTATTTATTTGGCACAATGATTTTGTTTCACTAATGTTTGATGTTTCATTATTATTCATAATTTTTTACATCAGCAGATTGGTTGTACAGATTGATTGTACACTTATTATACTGATTGGTCAATGCACATTTATTTGTTAACTATTGAGCGCCACACCATTTTATTGTTTTACCTTAACAAGTGTTACCTATTTACATGTTCAAATTGCAATCATAACAATATATGTCAAAAACGTATAAAAAACATCTCATAGCAAAAAGAAAGTGTAAACATTTGAGTAAGAGCCGGTTCACACAGGGGCAACAGGACTTTCAGCGCGACTTTGGGAGGCAACTTGAACACGACTTAAGTATGAATCACAATGCGACTTGGAGCGACTTACAACGCAACTTGAAGTTGCCTCCAGGAGGGGGAACTCCACGCCAAATGTTAAATAAAAATCTGGCATGGGTTCCCCCTCCAGGGGCATACCAGGCCCTTAGGTCTGGTATGGATTTCAAGGGGAACCCCCTACGCCGAAAAAACGGCGTAGGGGTTCCCCCAAAATCCATACCAGACCCTTATCCGAGCACGCAGACCGGCCGGACAGGAAAGGGTGTGGGAACGAGTGAGGGCCCCCCCTCCTGAACTGTACCAGGTGGCATGCCCTCAACATGCGGGGTGGGTGCTATGGGGCAGGGAGGCGCCCTGCGCCCTCCCCACCCCAAAGCACCTTGTCCCCATGTTGATGGGGACAAGGGCCTTTTCCCGACAACCCTTGCCATTGGTTGTCGGGGGTCTGCGGGCGGAGGGCTTATCGGAATCTGGGAGCCCCCTTTAATAAGAGGGTCCCCAAATCGTACCCCTACCCATTCACCTGGGGTGTAAAAAGTGTCAAGAATAAAACCACACTAGACAGGTTTTTAAAGTAGTTTTTTTTAACAGAAAAAACGTTATTTGACAATTCAGCATTACATCTTAATCAGGTTACAGGACACAAAAATACAAAGGTGCACATCCAGAACGTCCGAAGGTAGGCGGGAGTACCCACCCGTGCAGCAGTAAAGGATCCAACTCCATCTATCATTAAAGTAGTTTATTAGGCAGCTCCGGGGGTCTTCCTCCGACTTTAGGGGTCTTCGACTTCTCCCTTCTGCCGGGCACCACTGCTGTCTTCTTTCAGCTCTTTTACCAGCGGGGGCCCAGTCTTCTCCCTTCTTCCGGGGGTCTTCTTCCGGGGGTCTTCTTCCGACTTCTCCACTTTGTTCTCCCACTCTTCGGTTCTTTTTCCCTTCTGCCGGGCACCATTGCGGTCTTCTTTCAGCTCTTTCACCAGCGGGGGCCCGGTCTTCTGCGTTGCCTTCTTCTCTTCTTCGATGTTGACTCGACGCTCCCTCCCGCTGTAATGCCGAGTGTGCGGTGCGCAATGATTTATATTGGCCTCTTATGACGTCACAGTCCCAGCATGCTCAGGGTGGAGACGACATAATTACCCCGCCCCCTTATGTCATCACCACCCGGAGCATGCTCTACATGTTTCACCACAAACATGGCTTCTTCTGGAGCTTTTGTAGGACCTTCATTTTAAAACATTACCACCCATTTAATGGTCACGATTCCGGATACTCTCCAAGAGGTTTTGGACGGTTGAAATTTGGTCTGACAGTGTGTATGCAAGACAGCTTGAACGGAATTCCGACGGAAAATTCCATTGGATTATATCCCATCGGAAATTCCGATTGTGTGTACAGGGCATAGGAACTCAGAAAGAAACTTTACCAAGGCTTTCCTCAATTAAGTGCAGTCTGTTTTGTTTTAAAGGGGGCATACCACTATATTAGTGTTGTAAATGGCTTAATGACTTCACCTCTGTAACTTATCACCAGCAAAAGGATTATTGGGTAATATGGCCCTAAGATCAAAAGAGGGATGTACTGAATGTCCTACACAGAGTACATAACATTCCTGCTTAATAAATACTATATATTCTTGAGACGGTAGTATGGGTTTATACATAACATTTCAGGGTGCAGGTGGAGGAGAATTTTGGGTGGGTAGACTCAGTTCAAGGAGAAGGTGGCAGCCAGGCAGGGCCGTTTTAATAGCATCATGGGCCCCTGGGTAAAGTAATGCTCTGGGGTCCCTACAATGGAGACAGCGCAGGTTACAAGACATCAAGTAGGTAGGAGGCAGACAAGCGGACCTTCTCCTTTTGAGTGGAGCTCTGCATTAACTACATGAACAATCATTCTGTACAGCAAAGAAACAGTGGGAAAATACTACATACATAAAGTAACAAAGCTGTCCTGTGCATGTAATATATCTGCTAGATTGATGCCTCCCCAGCACTCTGACCCCTCTACACCCCAGATATCCCCCCAGCACTGACTCAGTAGCTTCCACTCCAACTCCTACCCCGCAGCCTTTGAGTCCTGAGCATTCAAGCTGCATGGGGTGGGGTCAGAGCATCACTGGCACTCTGGCCCTGCCCCTCCCTACTGGCTGTGAAATAATAGGTATCATTCTGCACAGCATGGCACACCGCTACCAGCCTGCCTCCCCTGTGTATCCATTACTCTCAGTGCCATCATGGGGCCCCCAATTTCGTAGGCAGCGTGGGCTCAAGGACCAGCTACTTGGGAGAAAGTGCAGGGTCCCCCCATGCAGCTGGGGCCCCTGGGCAGTGCCCAGGTGTGCCCTCCCATTAAGACAGCCCTGGTGGCAGGACGACGTGTAGATGAAACCACTTCTGTCCTGACAGTCTGGTCACCTGGCAAAGGTAATGCTGGACTTGCAGGAGGATTGCTCACCTCCCCAATCAAGCACAACTAACAGATGCTGTTGGCGGTGTGCGATCCATACTTTTGACATTTATGACATCAAGGCAGAGTGACGTTTATCTAATACCCACCACATTTTCTACCCTATGCCTGCAATATTCTAACACTGGTTAACATGTGTATGATTCCTAAATTGGCAGGGCTTTTTACTTTGCATTACCTTTGACAGGTTTATGATGTCATTATGATGTCAGAGGTCAAGGAGTGGCTCCCTTTACAGTTTTTGATTAATGGATGGCACTTACTGTATTTATTGGCGTATAATACTCACTTTTTTACCCTGAAAATAGAGAGTAAACTCTGCCTGCGTGTTATACGCAGGGGGCTGTGGAAAGTTTTTTTCCTGAAAAGTCCCTCTTAAAGCGGAGCTCCACCCTAAAGTGGAACTCCCGCTGATCGGAAACCTCCCCCCTCCAGTGTCACATTTGACACCTTTCAGGGGGGAGGGAGGTCTAAAGACAGGTATTTGCACCCACTTCCGGCCACACAGTCTCGTAAACTGTGGGCATGACGTCACCTTTCGCCCCCCCACCCCACCCCCCCCCCCACTCTTCAGTGAGTGCAACGAATATGCATAACACAGATCAACGCACCTATTTTTTGAGAAAAAAAGCCCTGGCAATTTGTATTACCAAGCAATTGAACAGGAGTACCTAATAAAGTGGCTGGTGACTGTATGCTTTACTTCTATCCTGGGCCACTACTGCCGCTGAGACACTTTACAAATGTTTATTTTTTCCCACGCAAAGAGTTGTAATTCTAAAATTATAATGTGGCCATACCGCAAACAGTGCTTATTGAAGTTCTTTTAACATTTCCCACCCCATGCAGCTTATCTAGTAATTGTACATGTGCCATTCAAATAGTAATTCAATAAAATGTTCATGTACAGTTACAACATATGCATAAAAAACTACTGAACTCCACACTTAACACAATTAAGGGGCAGCCAGCGTATCTGGCAGTCAGTCATTTTTATGAGACAAAGCGTTCCACAATCAGCGGAGTCCATTTAGTGCTATGTCTGGCCCCGGCTGTAACTAATAGCATGACTGCCTGTATTTCCTCTTTATTGCTGCTCATTACATTACCCTTACATAAAGTCACTGCACTGCAGTCACATCATTACAGCCTCTTTAATGTGTCTGCTATTCACCAGAAAATGAAATGTTTTTAGAGTACAGGGAGATAGGAATCTCAAACCTTTTCATTGTTACCAATCCACACTGATGTATTGAAAAACCTGCACTGGCATTTGGCTTTTAATAACCATTACCTTTAAATATATACCCCAGTATGGGGCTTTGTACGCACATCAAAACTGAGGTGATAAATGTGAATAAGATCACAATCCATAGTAATGGCACATTTAAAGGAAATATATCCTTTGGCGGCTTTTTGTGGCATCAAATGCAGCCACTGTGCCATCAAATGCAGCCACTGGGCCGGATTCAGATACATTGGTGTATCTTTCCGGGTGGTGTAACGTATCTCAGATACGGTACCCTGCCGTAAATTAGGGCGCAAGTTCCGTATTCAGAAAGAACTTGCCGGACGTACGTTTCTGAATCAGCGTATCTACCTAATTAGCATATTCATTGCGTAGATATACGGAAGCGCCACCTAGCGGCCAGCGTAAATATGCATCCGAAGATACGACGGTGTAAGACACTTACGCCGGTCGGATCTTAGGGAAATCAATGTGTAACTGATTCTATGAATCAGTCGCATAGATACAACGCCGCACACTCAGAGATACGCTGGCGTATCCAGATATACGCCGTTGTATCTCCTTTCTGAATCCGGGCCACTGTGTCCATCAAATACAGCCATTGTGACATAAAATGCAACCACTTTACTAACAAATGCAGCCACTGTGCCCATCAAATGCAGCCACTGCGCCATCAAATGCAGCCACTGTGCCCATCAAATGCAGCCACTGTGACCCCCTGCCCGCTCGCTGTCTGACTGGCACGTACCCAATCTTGGTGGCGGGTCAGGCCGATAGTGACGGCGGTGAGTTGTGGGACGAACAACGGATCAGGCAGCAGCAAGCTGTGTCCTTCATGCATTCGTCTTTCTTCCTGCTAGGTGTCCAATAGGAGCGCCTGTCCTTTCAGCCAATCAGGTGATGGGTATAATGCCCCGTACACACGATCATTTTTCGGGTTGTAAAAAACAAGGTTTTTTAAAAATGTAATTTAAAATGATTGTGTGTGGGCTTCAGAGCATTTTTCGGGTTTTGAAAAACAATTTTTTTTTATTTTTTTCAAACATGCTCTATTTTTTAACAACGTTTTAAACAATGTCGTGTTTCGCGTTGTAAAAAATGATCGTGTGTGGGCTTTAACGAATGCTCAGAAGCAAGTTATGAGACTGGAGCGCGCGTTCTGGTAAAAATAGCACTCGTAAGCACATTCATCACGCTGTAACAGACAGAAAAGCGTGAATCGTCTTTTACAAACACAAAATCAGCAAAAGCAGCCCCAAGGGTGGCGTCATCCGCATGGAACTTCCCCTTTATAGTTTCGTCGTACGTGTTGTACGTCACCGCACTTTGCTAGAGCAGTTTTTTTTTCCACTATCGTGTGTAGGCAACGTCGTTTTAATGATGAAGTTGTTGAAAGCTGAAAAACGTAGTATTTTACAACCCGAAAAATGATCATGTGTACGCGGCATAAGACCTGCACTTCCTGGTCGGCGGAGAGGCGGTTCAGTGTTAGAAATGTGAATATTCATTTGCTTTTCTAACACACCTGGGTGGGCTCTGCGAGCAATGCTCTGCGCTCCGAGCCCACCTTATTTTGAAGCCTAATAGAGCCTATGGCTCGAATCAGGTGCTTTCAAAAATCACCCCCGCCGCTGTAATTCAAGCTCCCGGCGTCCTAAAAGGGGCCGGACGCCTGAATAGGGGGTGGCTGCGGTGACCGCAGCAGCAATGGATAAATTCATGTTGTGCATGATTCAACAATGATACATATAGGGGGGTGGTGTGATAGTGGGGGCAGCACCCATGCACACTTAATGGACGGACAGCCACTGAGTTAACTGCTGGCATATTGCCAGGACTGTGGATTGTAATGACTCCTGTCCTATATCCTCCGGGATGCTCCGAAGCCGCATCATCAAGTCATCATGACTTTATCCAATCATGGCTCAATCCCGCCCCACAGTATAAAAGTATTCTTTAAATGGCAGCCATTTTCAGTGTGATTTCGGCATGGAGAGAGATAGAACAGGGCTCTGTTCATTTCTATTAGTTAGTGTGCTATACTGTGCTATTTTGCATCAATTGTCAGTGTAGAATATTAGTCTAATGTCAGTCTAGGGATAATTTGAGTGTAGTGAGGAGGACAGAGTAGGGACAGCTCAGATAGTTTCAGTGTAGTGAGACAGTGTCAGTAATCTTGACATAGCTAGAGTAGGGACAGTTCAGATAGAGTTAGTGTAGTGACGGTTGAACACTGTCTATTTAATTGCATTACTGCCAGTACCACCAGAGGCTCTTTACTGAGATCAGTGTAGCGGTGTGTCAGGCTGACACACCGCATCACCGATTGCCGCGATGCGCGCCCCCCCGGGCGCACAGCGGCTGTTATCCTGCAGGACGTCAATAGACGTCCAGTCAGGATAATGAAACCACTTCCCGGACGTCAATTCACTATTGACCGGGCTGGAAGTGGTTAAATCAGTTATAGGTATCATTTTTTTTTTCCTTTTTGGTTAAAGGTAGATCTGCACGATTTTGGCTAAAATTAGAATCACAATTTTTTTGCTTAGAATAAAGATCACATTTCTCTCACGATTCTCGCGGCGTAACATCATCTTTCACATTAAAAACATTGGGCTAACTTTACAGTGTAATCTTTTTTTAATTAATTAAAGTGTATTTTTTCCCCCCAAAAAAATGCGTTTGAAAGACCGCTGTGCAAATACAGTGTGTCATAAAATATTGCAACAACTGCCATTTTATTCTCTACGGTCTCTGCTAAAATATATATAATGTTCGGGGGTTCTAAGTGAGTTTATAGCAAAAAATACTTATTTTAACTTGTAAGCAGCAAGTGTCAGAAAAAAGTTTAGGCCCAGATTCACGTAGGAGATAGGACGGCGTATCTCCAGATACGCCGTCGTATCTCTGAGTCTGAAGCGTCCTATCTTGGCGCCTGATTCACAAGACGGCGCATGCGCCGTTTGTAAAAAGCGTCATTTACGCGGGGTCACAACATACATTAACATAAAACACGCCCACATGTTCCATATTTAAATTAGGCGGGCTTACGCCGGCCTATTTACGCTCCGCCGCCGCAACTTTACTTTTAGAATACTGCACTTGCCTGTCAAAGTTGCGGAGGCGTAGCGTAAATAGGATACGTTACGCCCGCTCACAAATACGCGATCCCTGCGAGAATCTGGCCCTTAGTCTTTAAGTGGGCAAACTGATATAAACAAGGCAAGGATAAATCCAAGGAAAAAATCCAAGCTTACTTACCGACCAGCCCGCGGACAACTGAATCAGCCTGTCTAACAGTATGCATTAAATACAGGGGTTTAGTCTGTACACATTTGCAAATACATGCGTAAGCTACAGAGCCCTGCCAAGGCACCCTGGTATCTGTAGTTCCTATCACTGACTGATGGGTGACTCCACAGTGGAAGCACATGCATTCTGATGAGTAGGTGGAGGGCAAATAGACTGAAGGGAGCCATATCCCTTCTTAAAGGTACAGGAGCACACTGAACACCCAGCAAATCGCAGAATGGCTGCAAAGGTGTCAGTGCATTGCCTGACCAATATAACATTGTTTAGTCTTTAAGTGCTTAAACTGACCTCATTTACAGATAGAAGTTCATCCATTTGATATAAGATCGAAATGTTACTTTGTTTATAGTTATGAGCCATGTTGAGATATACTTGGCAAGCTGTCAGAAGTGAGCAGAGAACTTTTTGCACTTGTTACATAGAATCGGGAAATGCTGTTTTAAGATCCGGAGGGGAGTAGAATCGAGATTTCAATTCCTAACAATTAATAGTGAAGTTATAGTTAATGGTTTTACATAAATTAATAAAAGCTGATTATTATAAGCACTTCTATCAGTGTTAAATGGTTTGTCTCATCCCTCTAACAGACACTTTTGTTGGATAGTTAAAAGATGTTGAAAAAAACAAAAGACCTACTGGCCAGTTTACCAAGTAATGAAACTATGTTATTAGGGGGCTGCTGGGGTAATGCTACTGAGAGACTTTATCATGTACTGTATGTAAATAATATTTTGGCCATAGTTACACTTTAAAGCCTAACTCCAACTAACACTTTTAAGCAACTAGAACTACAGTTATTTTCTTTTTGGATAAAGGTTTAAACTATATGAATAAAAGCTTTTCATTTTAAACACCCTTGTCAGTGTTAATCGGCTTGTCTCCACCCTCTAACTGCCAATTCTGCCGACCAATTTGGTCTGTTAAAGGAAGATGAAAAATAACAGATTGATAGTAACCACAGGTAATATGACTATGTCACAGGTGGTCCTCAAAAAAACTGTTAATACTAGTGACAGACTGAATTATATATGTCATATATTGATTTTGCCCATAGTTCCACTTAAAGTTTTGAATGTAGTCTAAACTATCCCTTAACCATAATGCTAACGCTTTTATTACAGTAAAAAGGATTACAACAAAAACTCCATTGTCACAACAACATAATTCATAAAGCGTTCCAAAATGCAATGTGCCAATGCTCTGCGTGTCCAGGGTGCAGGGTGAAGTTTCGCAATATTCTGCAGCTTTATATTGTGGATTGTTTCCTAGTATCGTTTTTGCCGGTGTATAAGACGACAGGGCCTATAAGACGACCCCCTATTTTTCCAGGAAAAATGTTGGTTTTGGGATATACTTGCCGTATAAGACTACCCCCTTCCTACTAGTCTTTCTGGAAGCTAAGGGGTAGCCAGAACAACCGTTGACAGGAACAACCGCTGACAGAAACAGGCTTTTTTCAGATCTCACTGTGCTATTACATTACATTACATGCCTCACTGTGCCATTACATTACATTACATGCCTCCACTGTGCCATTACATGCCTCACTGTGCCATTACATTACATGCCTTCACTGTGCCATTACATTACATGCCTCCACTGTGCCATTACATGCCTTCACTGTGCCATTACATTACATGCCTCCACTGTGCCATTACATGCCTCCACTGTGCCATTACATGCCTCCACTGTGCAATCACATGCCTCCACTGTGCCATCACATGCATCCACTGTGCCATCACATGCCTCCACTGTGCCATTACATGCCTCCACTGTGCCACCACATGCCTCCACTGTGCCACCACATGCCTCCACTGTGCCGGCCAAGACGATCTCCCTACCTTCCTTTCTTTTCAGGCTGCAGGCATCCATGATTCAAAAGCCGCACCTCCTCCTCAGACTGTTCCGTGATAGGCAGAACACTCATTTTCCCAGCAGGGCCTCTGTTCAGTGTTCCGCCTATCACGGATGTCCTCTCGTCCAAGGATGAGAAGGCATCCGTGATTGGCAGAACACTGAACAGAGGCCCTGCTGGGAAAATGAGTGTTCCACTAATCGCAGAACAGTCTGAGGAGGAGGTGTGGCTTTTAAATCATGGATGCCCACAGCCTGACGGAGACAGGTACCAGTGTATAAGACGACCCCTGACTTTGGATGCATTTTTTTGCATCCAAAAGGTCGTCTTATATACCGGAAAATAAGGTATGCAGATTTTATATGGCTGTACTTTGTTGGATCTGTGTGGTGTACTTTATTGTGCAGTAAAACTAAACTGAACCAGTTTCTTTGCACTGCCTGATCACAATTTGATACTTCCCATAAAGATTTGTCTATTTAATTGTCATTTATTGTTGAGTATTGTATTAATATAAACATATTTGACTTCATTGGGGGCTTATGAAAGTATTACATGTGTAAGACTCCAGCTCAATCTTTCTTTTAGGTTTGGATAAAGTGAGGACCCTGAACCACTGTTAGGTTTCTATTGTTATCTTTTAGTAGAGATAGTCAACAGTAAGTTAACTTAGAAACGCTTGGAATAAACAGGTCTATCTATACTCAAACAAAAATATTTTTCAAGACAAAAAAGAAAGGCAGGATTGATGGACTTATTGGTATTTCTCGCCTTCACTCTTCTATGTTTCTTGCTTCCAATCAATGACGCAAAAGAAAGTAAGGAGAGCAAGCAAGGAGGGAAAGACATAACAACAAAATATAAAATAGGTTATAACTTTTTCCCTTTCTACCACTATTGGAGAGTTTCTTCTCATTTCCTGACCCAGTCACACAACAGGAAGTAAAGGGAGATCCTCCCAATGGAGATGTTGGCGCTTCCAACCAGCATTCGGTTGGAGGAGAACCACTTGGCATTTTAGGAGAAAGATCAAAACCCATCTCTTCTGAGGGCCCAGGGAATGAATACCAAGCGCCCAGAGGTGATTCAGTTTGCATGTGTTGCGCTATATAAGTTTCTCACTCACTCACTCAAATAAAAAATTAACAAAGGTTCTAACTTTGCCCAACTCTACTGTATATGAAACCAAAAAAAAAAAAAAAGTTCAGACTGAAATCCTACTTTAATGCCTGCCATCTTAAGGGATTTTCTGCTTTATAAAATGCCAGATTAATGGCTTTAAGGTCCCGAAAACAAATAAACAAGCCAGTTTGTATAATGCTTAGGCTGGGTATAAATGGCTAATTTTCTTTTAATCAGCCGGCAGGCTGAATGAAAAAAAAGAAATAAAACTGATTTCCCCATCCACACAAGCAAAGTGAATGAAGGAATTCCCCCGCTGGGACATTGTATTCTGACAGCGGCTGTAGCTGCTGTTTGATGAAAGTTTTCCAGGGTATCTGTTCAACAGTGGTCAGTCTAACGAATGGCTTCCATCTAACCATGAGGGCCACACACAGATTTAAATTCGGCCAGTAAATTTCGATCTGTCTGCACCCAGCCTTAGTATTTAAAAATAACTAGCAAAGTAAAATTTTAATGAGTGTCTGTGATATCACGCCCTATGATGGGCTAATGGTTGGGGCAAAGATGGGAGACATTTTCACAAAAATCCATATAAAGGCCTAAGAGAAGATTCAGTTCTAAAAGCAAGTACAATGTGTCTCTTAAAGATGGTTCTTGAAAAGAGAAGACTAAGGGGGTAAAAAAAGAAGACAACAATTAAAATGAATCAGTATCATCATTGCGCGCTTATTTACATAAACAAAACACACCCCTAGCGAGTTAATGAATATCATTATGGGAGAACTTTGCCCAAATCATAATATTCATGGACTCATTATCGGTTTGCTGCCGTTTGTTTTAACCGCCGGGAAAAAGACTATTTTGCTTCTGAGTACAAGAGGTTGAATCTATTTGACAAAAGAGGGTAATTTTTCAAACAGGATGCCAGAATTGCCATTTAAATAACCTAAAAGACTTGGGAGACTGTCCCCGGGTGTTCTCTTCTATTATTATTTAAAAAAAATACCAGTGCCAAAACTTTTGCCTCCTCTACACTACCACCAGACCATTATCATATCAAAAAATATGATAAAAATTATCAAAATTTAATTTTCAATTTCTTTTAACAGCAAAGCATACGTTACCTACCTTTGTTAAGAAAATGTGATATGCCTTAAGAAAATAAATCTCTTTACTTTTTTATTTGTGAAATATTTTAGTTTAAAATATTTTAAATGTATTTTTTATTTTTATTTGGTCTTTAATTTTGACCATAGCCAGAGCACAAAAGGATGAAAAAAAAATCATAAATGTCCAATCAACCTCAAATAACAATCACTTCGTTGGAAGACCAAGGAGGCATCAACAAAGCAAACTCTTCCATTTAATGTACGAGGGGTTGAGCTGGGTTTAGGTTTAGCCAACCACAAATAAGCATCTTTTCATTGTTCCAGTTCACTCAATTATAGTTCTTTCCTCCCTATGTGGTTGCAACTTTCTAAAGCCCTGTTCTATCAAGTCATAACTGATCAAATACTTAAAAGAGACATCTTATGAAGACCATTTGATGGCCCTCATGGTTAATAAACAGATGTCAAGAGTCCTTAAGGACTCCCATTCCAAGTATCTTGAAATTTGGGAGCCTTGGATTGATTATGCTTTTCCCTCTCTTCACCCGGCCAGTATTGGCCATTTATGACTCTTGGTTAGAGGCCCCGAGGCCATGGATCTCCTCTTCCTCCCCCTTCTTTTTTCCTCTTCATCTCACATCTGTTCTTCTTTTTACTTTCTCTCTCTTTCACCGCTGGGGTCTCTACCCCCAATCTCTCTTTTAAAAAAAAATATTTTACATTGTAAGGGGGTTAACCCGTGAAAATAAATCTCTTTACTTTTTTATTTGTGAAATATTATAGTTTAAAATATTTTAAATTTATTTTAATTTGGTCTTTAATTTTGACCATAGCCAGAGCACAAAAAGTCGAATAATAAAAAAAAACATAAATGTCCAATCAACCTCAAATAACAATCACTTAGTTGGAAGACCAAGGAGGCATCAACAAATAAACTCTTCCATTTAACGTATGGGTGTGTGGCTGTTTTTAGGTTTAGCCAACCACAAATAAGCATCTTTTCATTGTTTCAGTTGCAGAAAAGTCCTTATATTTAAAAGGACTACAGAGAACTAATTTAGCCAATCGCAGTTCTTTCCTCCCTATGTGGTTCCAACTTTCTAAAGCCCTGTTCTATCAAATTCATAACTGATCAAATACTTGAAAGAGCAAGCTTATAAAGACCATTTGATGGCCCTCATGGTTAATAAATAGATATCAAGAGTCCTTAAGAACTCCCATTCAAAGTTTCTTGAAATCTGTGAACCTTGAATTGAGTATGCTTTTCCCTTTCTACACTCGGCCATTATTGGCCATCTATGACTCTTGGTTAGCGGGCCCGAGACCATGGATCTCCCCTTCCTCCCCCTTCCCTTTTCCTCTTCTCCTCATATCTGTTCTTCTTTTTAATTTCTCTCTCTTTCAACTCTGGGGTCTCTACCCCCCAATCTCTCTTTTAAAAATGTTCTTTTACATTGTAAAGGGGTTACCCCGTGGTGGGGGTACCCGCCTTTAGAATTTTTTAATTATATGGAGCTAATTATAAGGCTCTCCACTCACCCAATGTATTTTTTTTAGGATAGCGCAATAATCACTTTCACTCACACCCAATGTATTTTTTTTTAGGATAGCGCAATAATCACTTTCACTCACACCCAATGTATTGCCTTGTTTGTTTTTTATTGGCAGATTTCTGTGTTTCATACCTTTAAATGCTCCTTATGTAGCCCTGTGTGGGTTCTTATTTTATGTTTACTAAACCCAATAAAAATTATTGAACCCCAAAGAGCCAGCTTATAAAAATTTTGTGGACTTCACATATAGGAGGCATGACTTTAGTTGGTTGTAGAGCAGCTTCAATAACATCTGCTTAGATGCTTCTCTAACATAAAGGGAAGAAAATAGCAAATAGCACCACCAATTTTGCACCCTCTACACATGAGGGTGCATAACTAGTCATAGTTGTTTGCTGCTTGCAATTGGGGTGTATTTATTTTATCTACCATTGTGAACTAGATTTTTCTAAAGCTTTCCTATATTGTACAAGTCAAATTATTCCAATTAGGCTAATTGGCTACATTAGGTAAGTCAGAAAACTTTTTGAACTTAAAGTTTTTGTGGAACTGGGAAGGGCAGAAAGAAACACAGCATCATCTATCATCTCCTTCCTTCAGCCTGTTAAAAAAATTGAATTAATGCAAAAATTGTAGGGTCAATGACAAATGAAAGCAAAGTTGCTGTACGTGATTTTAACAGGGGTAGTTCTTCAAAAGTTTGTTAAACTTATAACATAAACTTAATGTGTCCAAAACAACCAGTTGACTTCTAGCAGTATTTGTTTAGGTAAAGTCTGAAGGCTGCAATGAACAAGATCAATCCCTTCCCTCTGACCTAGTTAGCTCTTTAATCCCTAATTTGACAACGCTATGAAAAGATCAACCAACATCCAAACACATCAGCATATGCTCTGAGAAGAGGAGCTTTCCCACTGCTTACTGGAGGTGCACAGTTGCCAACGTGACATCACAGATCATGTGACTTTGGATTTTGTTCCTTCTTCCTTCATCTTCATAGTTTGGTGGGTACAGAAAAGCCCAAACAATACATGAAGGGAGATAGATGAACCATTCCGAAGAGTATGACAGCTGCTTTACGCTCTTCATCATCATCTGAAACAATCAGTACACATTAGAGAGTACTTTCCCTTTACAAAGGTGATAATTAGATAACAAGCTCAGATTAAAGTAATTACAATCAGACAGCTGGCACGGCAAAACAGTCATGTTGCAATACTGTTGATACTTCAGCATCTGTTACTAATAACAGCACTAGCTCAGAGATTTTACATTAATTACAGCACATAATTTAATATAAACATATTTAATTACAATTGATGAGTGATAAACTGTTCAAAAATGATTTAACCCATTTAAGCAATTAGAAACATTAAAAAGGAGATACTATTTGCCATGCTATAGAGGAAAAGTGACTAAGGGGTGGCAAAGCTTGAAAATGAGAAGGCAGAGCAAGGTGACAAATTAGACCATTGTAAGGTGGTCATATAAAATCAAATACGGATACCTGAGGTGACCTAGTTTGTGGTTCGCAACAATATCTTTATCTACCACAGATTTTTCTGACCACAGTGATAGCGAAATCTGACATGCATGGTCCAGAAGGGTGCCAAACTTCTGTACTGATTTATGGCCCGTACGCACGATTCGAATATCGTACGACAGATCGCACAACTTTTTCTGCTTACTAGTCGCAAGTAGAAATTTAATAGGTTACTAAAGTCATGAAAATTCTCGTACTACAGAAAAAAAAAAAAGTGATGTCACGTGTTGTAATATATTTGTATTGTATTTTCGGACGACAACTGTACTGATTAAACAAAAATCGTATGATCTGTTATCGTATGAGGTAAATTTTCACGCTTGTCCGATTGAATAATATCGGATGAACTGTCATGATCGGGTCTCGAAAGAAGTGTACACACGATCCCAAAATTGTACGATTCTTCCTCGGACGACAGTTTTCATCCGATATTTGGTCAAAAGCTGCCCAAAATGCCTTTCAACAATTAAAACATCGCTTTACCACAGCCCCAATCCTGCAACTTCCCAATCCTAATTATCATTTTGTATTGGAAGTCGATGTGTCACAATGCGCTTTAGGCGCAATCCTTTCTCAGCGTTCTGCTCCCAATTCACCACTTCATCCCGTCGCATTTCTCTCAAAAACCTTGAATACAGCTGAACGTAACTATCCTATTGGTGAAAAAGAATTGCTCGCAAATAAATGCGCCTTGGAGAACTGGCAACATTTATTAGAAGGATCATTACATCCCATAATGATTTATACTGATCATCAAAATCTACAATACCTCAAATCTAACAAAACCCTCTCCTCTAGACAGCTGCGATGGAGTCTCTTCTTTGATAGATTTGACTTCTTGATTACCTACCGGCCTGGCGCAAAAAATGGAAAAGCAGATTCTCTTTCTAGACTTTCAGAACCTTTTGAAGAACCTCCTCCATCCCTTCTTATTCCTTCTCATAAGTTTATACTTGCTAATCTCAATATAAAACAGTTACTTAAACAAAGTTTGAATATGCAAGATACTACTATCCCTCATGGTTTAACACAAGATGAAGAAGGTTTCTTCTACAGGCATACTCAACTGTTTTTTCCTCCTTCTATGGTTGTCCATATATTAAAGACACTACATGATGCTCCCCTAGCTGGTCATCCTGGAATAGAAAAAACTACTAATCTCATCCAATGTTATTTCTGGTGGCCTAACATGACTAACACCATAAAAGATTACGTATCGACCTGTGAGGTCTGTATAAGATCCAAACATGAAAGAAGACCACCTTATGGATTGTTGATGTCTCTACCTATTCCTTCAAAACCTTGGGAAGCATTGTCCTTGGATTTCATTGTTGAATTACCTCCTTCTAATGGATATAACACCATCATGGTAACAGTTGATATGCTGACTAAAATGGCTCATTATGTCCCTCTTAAGAAACTGCCTTCTTCCAAAGAAACAGCGCAAACTTTACTGGATCATGTTATCAAATTACATGGTGTCCCTTCATGTCTAGTTTCGGACAGAGGTTCTCAGTTTGTCTCCAAATTCTGGAAGGCCTTGTGTCATATTTTCCAAATAGACCATAGATACTCCAGTGGATATCATCCTCTAACAAATGGACAGACAGAAAGAGTAAACCAGTGTCTTGAACAATATTTCAGATGTTATTGTACCCATCTCCAGGATAACTGGTCTACCCTTCTTCCTCTCGCTGAATTCTCTTACAACAATCCAACTAGTTCTTCTACTCGTTATTCCCCTTTCTATGCAAACTATGGGTTTCATCCCAATATTCTACCAGAGTCTTCATTACTCACAAATGTTCCTTCAACCAATGATTATTGGTCTACCCTTTCATTCGTATTACAAGTTTTGAAACAAAATCTCAAAAATGCACAAGATCGTCAAAAAGTCTATTATGATCTTAGGCATAGATCTGCACCATCATACAAAATTGGCGATCAAGTATGGCTCTCTACAAAAAACCTACATTTGCATGTACCTGCGAGGAAACTCGTCAAACATTTTCTTGGTCCATTCTCAATTTCTAAGGTTATTAATCGAAATACCATGCAACTTTCTCTCCCTTCGAAGCTCACGATCCATCCCTCATTTCATGTGTCTCTTCTCAAACCCTATCGACCTAACCAGTTCCCTGGTAGGAATTCTCCTCCTGCACCTCCTATCTTAGTTGAGGGTGAAGAACATTATGAGGTTGAAGATATTCTAGACTCTAGAAAAAGAAGAGGACGTCTACAATATTTAATCAGATGGAAGGATTATGGTATACAAGAAGACTCTTGGTTAGACCCAGAGGAAGTGCATGCACCCGAATTATGCAGTCAATTTCATTCTATATATCCTCATAAGCCTTCACCTTCTAAGATCCCCCGGAGGGTATCCCTTAAGAGGGGGGTACTGTAACGGGCGCTCCTCGCCCCCGTTCTGGCTGTAATGTATTGCAATTTTTTTTACCAAAAATATGTAGAAGAATACATATCGGTCTAAACTGAGAAAATAAAATGTTTTTTTATATACTGGTATTTTTTGGGGGATATTTATTATAGCAAAAAGAAAAAAATATAGATTTTTTTTCAAAATTGTTGCTTGTTTATAGCGCAAAAATTAAAAACCGCAGGGGTGATCAAATGCCACAAAAAAAGAAAACTCTATTTGTGGGAAAAAAGGACATAATTTTTGTTTCGAAAACACGTCGCAAGACCGCGCAATTGTCAGTTAAAGCGACGCAGTGCCGAATCGCAAAAAGTGGCCTGGTCTTTGACCAGTGTAATGGTCCGGGGCTTAAGTGGTTAAACCATTTTGTTAAATCTGTTTGATAAGAACAATCCTAGGGTGACCATGCTTCTCCTCCATACATACAGCATAGTTAATGAGCAGTGTCACCCTAAGACAGTGTTACTGGCAGGATCACCAGGTGAAAATAAAGAAACATTGTAGCTACGACATCTGAGGACTGGTAAGCGGCAATGTATTGCAGTTTTGTTCTTGGATCTAGATACTCTTTAAGTATTCAACAAACAAATTGAATCCTAATTGAGGCAAAATACTTTTTAAGCAATTACATCAACCAATTTTTTTTCTTTTGGGAACTGAACGACTAAAATCTGACTGCTTTAAGCACACAACCCTCACAGTGTTATATGGTTTGTCCTGTAACTGGTGCGTTTGCTGGACAGCTTGGTCTGCATGTAAATATGGAGAAAAATATGAACAAAAGGCAGTAAAATGAAAAAAGGTATTCATACACAACACTATATAGTACAATATTTCTTTATATTATAGTGGGTCCTTAGAAACGACTTTTCAATACTGTTTAGGATTTCTATGCTTACAGGTTTACTTAAAAATAAAAATAAAACTCCTATTGCGATAAGACTTCATCATTAATAGATTGTTGGGAGCTCATGCACTCTTTTTGTCACATTGATTTGTGATCATAGCGCACATTTCCTGTGTTGTGCTGTCTCTCATGTTTATATATAAAGGATGTTAGGATCCTTCAAGGGCAGGTCCAACCTTTTAGTTGCTGGGTAATGGGTTTGTCATTTTAGGATCCTGAGGATAGCACATAAATATTCAGGTGGATGGAGTTAGGGCAAGAGAGATGGCCCTTTGGAGTGAGTGAGAGGGATTCCCATTAAAGAGGAGCTATCATAACTTTTTTTACAGTTCTGCCCCCTACAAGAGAAAGTATATGTAGAACTTTCTTATGTTTCTAAATGCTTTCTAATGCCGCATACACACGATTGGACATTCTGACATCAAAACCGTGGATTTTTTCCCAACGGATGTTGGCTCAAACTTGTCTTGCATACACACTGTAACACAAATGTTGTCCGAAATTGCGAACGTCAAAAACGTGGTGACGTACAAAACTATGACAAGCTGAGAAAAATGAATTTCAATGATTCCGAGCATGCGTCTAATTGATTCCGAGCATGCATAGGATTTTTGTCAGTTGAATTGTGTACACGGTCAGATTTTCCGACAAAAACTTTTGTTGTCGGAAAATTTGAGAACCAACTCTCAAACATTTGTTGTCGGAATATCCGACAGCAAATGTCCCATGGAGCATTTACACGGTCGGATTTTCCGACAAGCTCACATCGAACATTTGTTGTTGGAAAGTCTGATTGTGTGTACACAGCCTAACCCTAGTTATGAAATCAGTCCTGCCCCCCTCCTTTCCTACCACGGCCAATCTAACAACAGCTATGAAAGAAACAGCTCCAGCTGGTCTAGGCTGTGAGCACTTTACCAAAACAAGCAAAGGCAAGAGGAATGCAGAGGAAGACATATCCCCCCTTTCCTCTGAATTTCTTCTGCCGTTAATTGCCTCCATAAAGTGCTCAAAGCTGAGACAAGCTGCAGCTATAAATTGGCTGCCTCCTTCATAGCTATTGTTGGATCAACCATGGCAGGAGAACTCATAACTAGGGTTAGAGAGCACCTAGCAAGATGGAAAAAATACTATGTGTACTTTTCCCCATAGCATACAGTGCCTTGAAAGAGTATTCATACCCCCTGAAATTTTCCACATTTTGTCATGTTACAATCAAAAACATAAATGTATTTTATTGGGATTTTATGTGATAGACATATCACATGCATTTGTATTCAGCCACTTTTGTATTCAGAGTCAATACTTTGTAGAACCAGCTTTCGCTGCAATTACAGCTGCAAGTCTTTTTGGGGTGTCTCTACCAGTTTTGCACATCTAGAGAGGGACATTTTTGCCCATTCTTCTTTGCAAAACAACTCAAATAGCTGTCAGATTGGATGGAGAGCATCTGTGAACAGCAATTTTCAAGTATTGCTACAGATTCTCAATTGGATTTAGGTCTGGACTTTGACTGGGCAACTCTAACACATGAATATGCTTTGATCTAAACCATTCCATTGTAGCCCTGGCTTTATGTTTAGGGTCGTGTCCTGCTGGAAGATGAACCTCCACCCCAGTCTCAAGTGTTTTGCAGACTCTGAGGCCGCGTACACACGGTTGATCCATCCGATGAGAATGGTCAGACAGACCGTTTTCATCGGTTCACCGCTGAAGTGGCCTGATAGTCTGATGTGCGTACACACCATCAGTTCAAAATCCGATCGGGTCAGAACGCGGTGACGTAAAACACACGACGTGCTGAAAAAAACGAAGTTCAATGCTTCCAAGCATGCGTCGACTTGATTCTGAGCATGAGCGGGTTTTGAACCGATGCTTTTGTGTACTAACCATTGGTTTGGACCTATCGGTCAGCGGTCCATCGGTTCGATGGGGCGTACACACGGGCGGTTTGGACCGATGAAACTGAACTTCGGTCCGTTTTCATCGGTTTGGACCGATGGTGTGTACGTGCCCTAACAGGTTTTCTTCTAAGATTGCCCTGTATTTGGCTCCATCCATATTCCCATCAACTCTGACCAGCTTCCCTGTCCCTGCTGATGAAAAGCATCCCCACAACATGATGCTGCCACCACCATGTTTCATAGTGGGGATGGTGTTTTTAGGGTGATGTGTAGTGTTAGTTTTCTGCAACACATAGCGTTTTACTTTTAGGCCAAAAGTTTAAATTTTGGTATTTTCTTCCACATGTTTGCTGTATTTGTGCTTCTTGCAAATTGCAAATGGGACTTCTTATGGTTTTCGTTCAACAATGGCTTTCTTCTTGCCACTCTTCCATAACGGCCAGAATTGTGGAGTACACAACTAATAGTTGTCCTGTGGACAGATTCTCCCACCTGAGCTGTGGATCTCTGCAGCTCCTCCAGAGTTACTATTGCTTCTCTGATTAATGATCTCCTTGCCCGGTCTGTAAGTTTAGGTGGACGGTTTGTAGTTGTGCCATACTCTTTCCATTTTCGGATGATGGATTGAACAGTGCTCTGTGAGATGTTCAAAGCTTGTCAAATTTTTTATACCTTAACCCTGCTTTAAACTTCTCCTCAACTCTATCCCTGACCTGTCTGGTGATCTTCGTGATGCTGTTTGTTCACTAAGGCTCTCTAACAAACCTCTGAGGGCTTCACAGGGCAGTTGTATTTACACTGAGATTAAATTACAGAGGTGGACTCTATTTACTAATTAGGTGATTTCTGAAAGTAATTGGTTGCACTAGATTTTACTTGGGGGTATCAGAGTTAAGGGGGCTGAATACAAATGCCCGCCACACTTTTCACATATTTATTTGTAAACATTTTTTTTATAATTTTCCTTCCACTTCATAATTATGTGCTGCTTTGTGTTGGTCTATCACATACAATCCAAATAAAATACATTTACATTTTTGGTCATAACATGCCAAAATGTGTAAAATTACAAGGGGTATGAATACTTTTTCAAGGCATTTTAACTAACAAAATATGACAGATCTTCTTTAACTGGATTTACCCTCCATTCACTTCACAGGCTAAACTTTACGACCCTACTATGAAAATTCCTAAGGGTTCCTCTGGGCAGAGGAAGTGTTCTATTTATGTGAAAAAAAGAGAGTTTATTTGAGCACCTGGATACTAGAAGAAAGAACAATAACTGCCATTTATCATGTAGCGCTACTCCCTTAGGAGCTGATGAATTTTCTTGGTACTCTGTTCACCACTGAGCTCCTAGCAGTTTGTTGCCTCTGCTGATACCACTGAAATACCTTGACCAGGTGAATCCCTGTCTGTCACACAAAGGTTAAACACGTAAAAACTGATGAGATAAAGGTTTAATTTGTATTAGTGTCACAGAAATGGCAAAACAGGGAAAAGAAAACAATTGGCTGAATCTTTCAAAAGGCAAAACACCAACAGGGAAAGACAATATAACACAATACAGTGTCACTTTAAGCCACTCCTACCCATCCGGCAAGACTGAAGATTTAAACATGAGTTGCCAAACCAAGAGATTTTCCCTAAGTGAGCGAATAAGATAAAAAAAGACAAACAATGGGCTAACTCACTTATAGGTCAGGGTTTAACCCCCAGGAATTTAGGCAAGTAAATTTTCAGCAGATATCCCAAGCACATGAAGAACTCTTCTGCTGGCTAGTTGGGACCCTTACGTTGGTGCACAACACAAATGTAGTTTCTTTGAGGAAAACCTAGTTGCCAAAGCAAAAGTAAAAAAGTAAAGTCAGTGATGTTAGGCTGAGTGGCCTGTAGTTTCCATTTAGTAGTTATCAGCATGGGTTTGTTAACATTCTGCAAGGAAGAAAGCTGCCATCTAGACAAGGGAAGATTTGTGGATTTAGTGTACCTGGATTTTGCAATCACAGTCCCTCTAATAAGCGCTTAATTTAAAAGCTGAGGTCTGCAGGCATGGACCATAAGCTCTGTTCTTGGGTAAAAAAATTGTTACAGGGGCGTGTCCAAAGGGTGGTGATAAATAACATGTACTGGTCTGCAGTGGTGAGGTACTACAAGGTTCTGTCTTGGGACCAATTGTGTTCAATATATTCATAAATGATATAGAAAATGGGATAAATAGCTCAATCTCAGTTTTTGCGGATGATGCAAAATTAAGCAGGGCAATAATTTCACATCAGAATATAGAAGTTTTACAGAAAGACCTGAACAAAATAATGAAGTAGGCTAATAAATGGCAAATGAGGTTTAATGTGTAAAAATGTGAAGTAATGCAATTGGGGGCAAAAAACATAAATGCAATCTATTCACTAGGGGGAAAACCGCTGAGGGAATGAAGGATGGAGAAAGATCTGGGGGTCCTAGTAGATTACAGATTGAACAATAGCATGCAATTTCAAGCTGCAGCTACCAAAGCCGGCAGAATTCTAGCATGCTAAAAAATTCTAGCATGCTAAAAAATGGGATATACTCCAGAGATGAAACGATAATCCTACCACTTTATAAAACTCTGGTTAGACCACATCTGGAGTACTTTATCCAGTTCTGGTAACCAATCCTCAGAAGGTATGTTCTGGAACTGGAGAGAGTCCAAAGAAGGGCAAGGAAAATAAAAAAAGTATTTAGAGAGTAACGCTTAACTCTCTCAAAAAAAGGCGGACTTTGTGGCACAACACGAGGCAGTATTATAAAAAAGACATCTTAATTCCAAAATTGTTTAAAACCACACACATGATAAAATCACAGTAACTTGGGGTGCGCGCTATACGCCGGTGCGCGCTATACCCAGATAAATACGGTATATACATGTGACGTGGAAAAGGGGAAGGGAAGGGAGAAGAAAAATAAAAAATAAATTATGCTTGCCTGATTGACTTCGAGGACCAGGTATTGGACTGAACCACACAAAATGTTGGGCGGCCAGAAAAAGTCTTCTCAAGAAACAAGGACACAAATGTTAAAGGCTGAAGCCTCGTACACACGACCGAGGAACTCAACGGGCGAAACACACGTTTTCCTCGCCGAGTACCTTGTTAGGCTGTCGAGGAACTCGACAAGGCAAGTTTCTCCATTCCCGTCGAGGAAAAAGAAGACATGCTTTCTTTTTGGCTCGACGGGATCCTCGACAGTTTCCTCGTCGAAAAATGTACACACGACCGGTTTCCTCAGCAAAAAAAAAAATCACAGCAAGTTTCTTGCTGGTTTTTGCAGAGAAACTCATTCGTGTGTACGAGGCCTTACAGCTCTCATATAGAACACCTAGACCAGCAGAAATCCACCTTCCAGGGTAGCCAAAATATCAGGCAACTCTATAAATATAAACAGTAGGGATGAGCTTTGAGTTAGAGTCAAACTCATGTTCGTCTCGAACATTGCCTGTTTCGCCGAACAGCGAACAATTTGGGGTGTTCGCGGCAAATTCGAAAAGTCGCAGAACGCCCTGGAAAAGTCTATGGGAGAAATCTAAAGTGCTAATTTAAAAGGCTTATATGCAAGTTATTGTCATAAAAAGTGTTTGGGGGACCTGGGTCCTGCCCCAGGGGACATGTATCAATGCAAAAAAAGTTTTAAAAAAATGGCAGTTTTTTCGGGAGCAGTGATTTTAATAATGCTTAAAGTGAAACAATAAAAGTGAAATATTCCTTTAAATTTCGTACCGGGGGGGGGGGGGTGTAAAGTATGCCTGTAAAGCAGCACTTAGAACTGTCCCTGCACAAAGTGTAATTTCTAAAGGATAAAAAGTAATTTAAAATCACTGCTTCTGAAAAAACTGCAGTTTTTAAAACTTTTTTTGCATTGATACATGTCAGGGGCAGGACCTGGGTCCCCAAACACTTTTTAGGACAATTACTTGCATATTAGTCTTTCAAATTAGCACTTTAAATTTAAAACTTTCGAGTCCCATAGACTTTAATGGGGTTCTAAAGTTCACACAAACTTTTGGTCTGTTTGCAGGTTCTGGTGTGAACCGAACAGGGGGGTGTTCGGCTCATCACTAATAAACAGATATAGATCCTATGAAATACCCCTAAGTGTGTTACCTGTAAAAGGACTCTATATGTATATGACATCTATATTTTAGTCTTGGCTTATTGCTCCCCACATTGCTCCTTTTTACCTTTGTGATCACCAATTTTTACTATTACGGATGTTAAGTGTTTTTTATCCAATGAAACCTATCATTTTTGATCTATACCATGTGGATCCCCTTGTTTTTTCTCTTTACATCTTCCTCAATGAGTTTTTTTTGGCCCTTTCATCCGGCTGTTCCAATCTGGTTTTCCAACCTTATGGTCATCTACAAGACCCCTATAAGCTGCTCCTGGAATCGCCTGGGTTTCCATGATCGTTCTGGAAGACTGCCTATCCTGGCTCTCTCTCTGCTAAATATGGTGTATGTGACCTAATTGGGGCTAATTATTGTATAGGTCCCATGAGGCAGGGCAAACCAAAATCTTAGATGCTAAATGCGATCAAGACTGATATCTTACCTAAACAATTACATAACTCTAATTACAAGCTGAAAAGATTTAACACTGAGTGTAAGATAAAGCCAATACAATACCCTTTCTGAAAAACACCAAAAAATATAAAAAAAAATAATTCAGTACTTCAAAAATGGGGAAGATAGAAGACTATAAACCAATAAAATCAAGCCCCGTTTAATTTTTTTTTTACAGAAAACTCCATAGATAGCATGATAGAAGACATATTTTGGCTCACAGAACTTAAACCTGTGCTTCTAATTGTCCAGCAAGTAAAAAAATGATGCCCCCCAACCACAGACTAAGGTGCCTTAAATAGGGTGCATGGTGCACCACTGCCCAGAGGCCACCCGCAAAACCCAGTGGGGATAAAAATATCACTTGTTTTTTGAGGACATTGTATACCCTTGGAGAGTGGGAGGAAGAGCCTACCCGCATATCCCAGGTGCTTGTGATTTTTTTCCCCACCCAGGTTTTGCGGGTAGCCTCTGGGAGGTGGTGTCACACCATGCACCCTATTTAGGGCACCTTTGGCTCTAGTTGGGGCTCCTCCACTTTGAGTTTGGTAAGCCAAAAGACATATACTTTCCTGCTATCTATGGAATTTTCGGCCATTTTTTAAACCTTGAAATGGGGCTTGATTTTATTGGTTCATAGGGGTTCATTTAATAAAGGCACTTTCACATGATTGGATGATGGCAGTCAGCAGAGCTTCTGTTCATTTACTAAGCTCTGGAGCAACTGTTCTTGCAAAGTGCACAGTCTATTTGACTTTAGTAAATCAACCCTAATGTGTGTTAAAACTTCTCCATCAGAAAAATATGTGACGGATTGATAACACACCTTGTTACATGGGGACAGAGCATTATCACCCTGTAATAGGACATGCCTGAACCTCATGGCAGGACCAGGGCTCAAGTCCTGTGGGAATGCATGGGAACTGAGTTCCTGCACTTTTTTCACAGCAGGAACGCAGTTCCCTTTGCAGGACTAGAGCAGCCGGGAGCAGACGAGCCGCCTGAGCCAATCCTTCACTAAGCGTCGATGCCCAGCTCGAGTCACTGTCAGGGGCAGGCAAACCTTAGTAATCCTTTATGTTACTGGCCGCTTCATGTATATGGATTCATCGGGTAGTGTCTGACATTGCGGCATCGAGGAAGTGACGGAATACCCGCACACTACCTGATGAATCCATATACAGGAAGCGGCCAGTAACATAAAGGATTACTAAGGTACAGTGGATCGAAAAAAAAAAAAAACATGCGGTTTAGTAATTATGAATATGAGCGTATCATTTTTTAATTTTTTTTTGGTGGGGGAGTGGATCTTGGGTGGATGTTCCCACACTTTTTTCCCCAGGACTTGACCCCTGGGCAGGACCACCAGGTATTATTTTAATGGCATCTGCAGATCCTAAAAGATTGAAAGGAGTTTTGAAATTACATTTACAGGTTAAAACTCTAATGAGATTTAGCGATTGAATTTACATTCAATTTAATCGTTGGCCGGAGCTAAACTTTTAATTCGGGGTATTTTATATTCTATGAAAGACACACACAGATACAGTCTGCTTAGTGGGCTCAGACTGAGTTGTAGCAGCGTATACATACAAGGTGTAAAGTCAATGGGATCAGATTTTCCTAATTACTTCTCTGCTCCGAGCTTTCCGCACATAGATAGTATGAGATCAGTCGGGACTTGCCTCCCTAGCACATCAGTCCGATTCAAACATCACTCACACAAGCCAATGGGAGGGAAAATCTGGAAGGAGTCAGAAAGGGGCTTCTTCGATTCACATTTGCAAGGATGGAAAAAACCTGGAGGAGGGAAGAATTGCTGGACCGCCACCAAATTTCTCCCACCAGAGACCGGAGTCCATCTGCTGAGCTCTGCCTAGTAACATTAACTACCATTCCCCTCCAGTCTCTGCATAGAACAGCCTGTGCCACTGGCAGATGGACCCCTGCCTCCCCGTGTGGCTGTGTTATTTGTTTAATACATTTAATTAATATCCACACAGCTCTGGACTTTACCCAGAGTGGAAGACGCCACGCGTTCCCAGTCCAGTAGTTACACGATGAGTGATTTTCCCATAAAAACACCGCCCTTAGGTCTCGAAGATGTTACAAACGATGCGTGCTTATATTGTAATGTGTGTATTAATTATATCCGTCCACTTGTGAGCAGGAGTTTAATTGCAAACAAGCAGCAGAGGGGCTGATTTACATAAACTGGAGCAAAGAAAAAACGAAGGTGCTGCTTGCAGCCAATCAAGTTTCCGTTTTTTCTTTCTGATCTGCACTGGAAAAAACTAAAATGAATGCATGATTAGTTGCTATGAACTGGAACTGGACTTATATCTGCTGCTATTAAAAGTGAAAAGACTAACAGAACTTTTCAGTTTAAATACGCTAAATACGTTCCAGATGTACCAAAATGAAAAATGTGTAAAGTTTTACAGGTTGTTTTCTTTAACCGCTTGCCGACCAGCGCACAACGATGTACGTCGGCACAATGGCACTAGGGCAGGGGTGTCCAAACTTTATTCAAAGAGGGCCAGATTTGATGAAGTAAACATGCGTGAGGGCCGACCATTTTGCCTGAGATTCTGTGAACCATTAAAATTCCGTCTAAGTGTGTTTATTCAAGCACTTTTACACTGCCCAACAAGAATTCCCTTGCCTTTGTGGCTGTGTGTGGTGAAGAGATGAGCTCAGGCGTGCTATTTGGATATACCGTATTTATTGGCGTATAACACGCACCTTCACTTTAAAAAATCTTACATTTTAAATAAAGAACTGTGAAGAAAAATAAGGGTCACTGATCATCAATGCAGTCTCACAAGTGCCATAAATGCAGCATCCCTGTTGCCCTGGATGCAGCATCCCGTTGCCATAAATGCAACACCCCCATTGCCATGAATGCAGCCCCCCCCCCCCCCCCGTTGCCATGAACGCAGCACCCCCCATTGCCCTGAATGCAGCACCCCCCATTGCCCTGAATGCAGCACCTCCCTTGCCATGAATGCAGACTCACCATTGCAGCCTGATTTATGCCCATCTGCAGCATTGGAGGCGACAGGGAGGGGGCGGGGAGAGCACCGACAGACATACAGGAGAAACTCCTGTTTTATCGGCTGCCTCTTTAAAAGAAAGTCCCGCCTCCTGTGATGGACAGAACAGTCGTCCAATGGCAGCACAGGAGACGGCACTTCCTTTTACAGAGGTCGCCGTGCAAACAGGAAATACTCCTGTATGCACGGCGCTCGTCCCGCCTCCTCCTCTGCAGCCAGCATGTATTTCTTTTGTGGCCCCCAGTGCTCAGGGATTCGTTGGGGGCCACAAAAGATAAACATGTCAAAATGACCAGGCGGGCCGTCCGAAACCGGAACGCGGGCCACGATTGGCCTGCAGGACGGACTTTGGACATGCCTGCACTAGGGTGACCACATGTCCCGGATTCTCTTTCATCATTATCATTTTTTTTTTTACATACTGTGAGGAAAAAATTCAGTATTGCCATAATAACTCTGTACCACTCTGGGCAGTAGGTCACAATTTTTTTTTCTATATACTATGATTGCTTATAGTAGTGAATTTCACTGCTATAAGCAAATATTTTTACAGTGTGTAGACACTGTGATTGGCCACAGCTAATCACATGATACAAATAGGCTGTGATTGACCCTATCTGTACCATGTAATCACTGTGACGGATCACAGCTAGCAACACAATTGTATACAATGAATGGCATGAAAGAAAGCCATTCATTGTTTCCAACTGTCTTGTGATCTGCTGTGATTGGTCATAGAAATCACATGGTAGCGATAGCGAGCCAGTACACTGATCAGTCATCCGCGGACACAGCAGGGTAAAGATTGCGCTAGTGCGTGAACCCTTCTCAGGACGACGTCCTCATATGACATCCTCCCAGAACAATAGGGTTCCCGCCCAACTTCCATTTTACAATGGCCCAGATGGGAAGGTGTTAAAAAGCAGCCACTGCCTAAATAGAAAAAGCCTGTCCCCTGCCAGAATGCTGTAGAGAAGGACTGTGTACATTGTGTGGAAGGTGTGAAGTCTCTGCAGAGGGATGACATGCCCCCTGCTGAGTCACAGCTAGAGAGCTCCTATCAGCAAGGAGTATGAGCTTTGCTGATTGGAGAATTATAGGTCTAACTCAGCCGAGGGCCTGGGGACAGGCTTTTCTATTCAGGTAGTGGCTGCTTTCTAATGAAAACGAACTGTAATGCCGCGGAAACACACATCCGTTTTTAATGTCATGGAGAAAACAAAGTTTTTCTCGACGTGATTCTTGTCATGCTCTCAAAAAAAATGCTCAAGCAAAATGCAGTGACGTACAACATGTACGACGGCTCTATAAAGGGGAAATTCCATTCGGATGGTGCCGCCCTTTGGGCTGCTTTTGCTGATTTTGTGTTAGTAAAAGTTTGGTGAGAGACGATTCACGCTTTTCAGTCTTCGTGCTTTGCAGTCTGTTACAGCGTGACGAATGTGCTATCTCAATTACAAATGCTAGTTTTACTAGAATGAGTGCCCCCGTCTCATAACTTTTTTTACTCTACTGTATATATGGAGGAACAGTGTTGTCAATATCACCCTAGCACGGCAAGTGTGTTAGGACTACAGAACAGCCCCTATCCTCTTCTCTATAACATAAGGTTTGGTGTCCTATAGTCCATAGAGTTGAACTGGGTGTAATAGAATGTATAAATAACTGAGTAGAGTGGAATGAACTTTTGAATGTATGTGTTTTGACATAACTACCAGTTTGCATAGAAACACACCCTGCAAGTCATTGTGGTTAAGCTGATTCACGGAGCAGGCTGTTGTGTAAGCAAAATCTTCAGCTAGTGCTTGTTAACTAAAGTAAGCATGTTTAAATCATGATAAGAAAAGTACTGAGTTTGTATAACTTTTAGAAACATATGCATAGAAACACAGCCCCTCCCTTCTTTCTTTTGCATATAAGCCCCGCTAGTATTCAGTAAAGGTCAGAGATCCTATGAACACACTCAAGTCTGTTTCCCTGTGTCATTTGTCTCTCATGGATCCGTGGGTGACTGAAGCTTTTCTTACATTACCTGAAGTACACCTGGGTGGCCGTATTACCTGTTCACTGGACAAAGCTGATAACACTGTATGGTATTTCAGTGTAGCAGAGGGAGAGTACACAGGAAGATACAAGATCATTGGATTTTTGTAATAATAAGCAGGTATTGTTTGCAGTTATAAAATAGATATAACAAAGCGTTTATGATAGTAAATTTTAATTCCAACTCCATGCCAAACAAATGCTCTGGCTACAGTTGTCACCTCCTCTCTGGCACTTCCATCTGCCGCAATATCTTTCCACTATTATACGAAAAGGAGTCAGGCTAACAAGTGAAAAAGGGCCTTATAAGTAAAAATCAATTAACAATATCTCATATATAAATTGTTATACCAAAAAAGTCCAATCAGGGCCGTCTTTAATGTTGATTGGACCATGGGCAAAAAAATTCTTGGGGCCCCCCATGCAATTTTGCTCTCCACCTGCTCTGAGACATACAATAAATATCAGCTAGACTTAAAATCAATTTACTGTATCAGATCAGGCAGTGATTGTGATTGGTTGCCAGAGGTTACAGCATAACATTACCACTTACTGACTGGTTGCTAGAGGTTACAGCACACATTACGACTCACTGATTAGTTGCTAAAGGTTACAGCACATGATTTCTTCTTGTTGATTGGTTGCTAGAGATTACTGTACAGTAATACTGCTCACTGATTGGTTGCTAGAGGTTACAGCACATCAGCTCTTCACTGCAGAGGGGCATGATATACATATGAATGCCACCTTAATTTACATATGAATGTTGCAGGCCTCAGCTATTTACATATGAATGCTGTCTCTATTTACATATGAATGCTCCCGTTATTTACAAATGAATGATGGTTATTTACATGTAAACACAGGGTCTGCAGGTGAGTCATCTGTACACAACAATAGGGCAGAGTTGGGCAGCATTAGTAGCAGAACTTCACACTGAGATATCAGGACACAGCAAAGAACTGAAACTTCAAGGGACAAGGAAATTTAAACTGGGATAATTGGCAAGTATGAGGCAGCTGCTTTGGGCCCCACAACAATGACAGGGCCCAGGGAAGCTTCCCCCTTTGCCCTGCCTTAAAGACGGCCCTGAGTCCAATGTGTAAAAAAAAAAAAAAAATTTCAATGTGCAAGAGAAAAAGTCCAATGTGCAAAATAGGAAAAGTCCAATGTGCAATACAGAAAAAAAGGTAAAATAAGAAATATCCTCCTTTTCTATAACATAATATTTTGTAGATGTGTAAAAACTTCACCACCAGCAAAGGTCATTTGACTCATGAGGCCAAATGGGAAGAGTACTCACTTACCAGCTGTAGTGTGTCCCCCTAATTAAAGAGAAGTCTTATGCGCTTTCATTAGGGCACCCAGCCCTGGATAGCCAAATGGCAACTCCTCAGGCTCCTCCACTGGTGGATGGTAATGACTGGTTCTCCGATGGGTATCGCTCCCTGTATATAATCCATGCAAGTATAAAAAGGAAAAAGATGCTCCGATAGTGTAAAATCTTATAAACATTTGGAAATATACTTGTCCTTTCCACATGGGACTAGTGACGTCTCTGGTGGCTTTTCCTTATAGTTCATCCCTTGATCTATTAGAGGGACAGCCTCATCTACTCTCTGTCACACCTGGCAGGTTATCCCTTTTTTTCTTACACATTTTCTAGCACATTGGAGTTTTCCTATTTTGCACTTTGGACTTTTTCTTTTACACATTGGACTTTTTCTGCTACAACAATTTATACCGTATATGAGATATTGTTTATTTCTGTTCACCTATAAGGCCCCTTTACACGTTCTAGCGTGACTCCTTTTGGTATAAAAATGGTGGAGTTGGTGCTCTGATTCAAATTTATTCCATCAAATTTTTTGATAGGTCAGTTTCTTTTTTGTTAGATATCTTTCCATTAATAACTATTCTCATGCCTTGTACACACGAGCGGGTTTTCCGTTGGATAATAAACCGACAGTTTTCCCGTCAGAATTCCTCTCAACCTGCCTTGCATACACACGCTCAGACAAAAGTCTGCCTGTCCAAAGCATGGTGACGTACAACACGTACGACAGCACTATAAAGGGGAAGTTCCATTCCAACGGCTCAACCCTTTGGGCTGCTTTTGCTGATCCTCGTGTTAGTAAAAGTTTGGTGAGAGACGATTTGCGCTTTTCAGTGCTTTGCAGCGTGACGAATGTGCTATCTCTATTCCGAATGCTAGTTTTACCAGAAAGAGCGCTTCCGTCTCATGCTTGATTCTGAGCATGCACGGTTTTCTGCCTGTCGGAAAACCATACAGACGACCGGTTTTCCCGCTCTGATTTTTGGCCTGACTGGAAAAAAGAGATTCAGATTTTTTGTCCGCCCGTTTTCCCGTCTGAAAAACTGCGATGGAGCATACACACGGCCGGGATTCCCGGCAAAAAGCTCTCATAGCAGTTTTCCCATCTGAAAAAATGCATTCTGTGTGTAACCCCTGGGGAACAACCCTAACAGGGAAATCACCACTGAACCCAGTATCACATGCAATGATGCAAAGAGCAGGGCTGACGATATTACATTATAACTGTTTTCTGCATCATTGTAGACCCTTTGTATCAAATCTAAAAAATGCTGGGGAACCTACATGGGGTGTATAGAGGAACTGGGGGTGCAGAACCCAAATAGACCAAAATAAATATAAATAATATCTAAAAAATGCTGGGGAACCTACAGTGGGTGTGAAGAGGAACTGGGGGGGGGGGGGGGTAGAACCCAATCGACCAAAAGAAATATTAATAATATCTAAAAAAAGCTGGGGAACCTACAGGGGGTGTGAACAGGAACTGGGGGTGAAGAACCCAATAGACACAATCAACCAAAAGAAATATAAATAATATCTAAAAAATGTTGAGGAACCTACAGGGGGCGTGAAGAGGAACTGGGGTTACAGAACCCAAGCGACCAAAATATATATAAATAACATCTAAAAAATGCTGGGGAACCTACAGGGGGTGTGAAGAGGAATTGGGGGGTGCAGAACAAATGAACCAAAATAAATAAGATCTAAAAAATGCTGGGGAACCTACAGGGGGTGTGAAGAGAAACTGTGGGGGGGGGGGGGATGCAGAACCCAATCGACCAAAATAAATATAAATAATATCTAAAAAATGCTAAGGAACCTACAGGGGGTGTGAAGAGGAACAGGGGGGGGGGGTGCAGAACCCAATCGACCAAAATATATATAAATAATATCTAAAAAATGCTGGGGAACCTACAGGTGGTGTGAAGAGGAATTGGGGGTGCAGAACCAATGGACCAAAATAAATATAAATACGATCTAAATAATGCTGGGGAACCTACAGGGGGTGTGAAGAGGAACTGGGAATGTAGAACCCAATCGATCCAAAAGAAATATAAATAATATTAAAAAAATGCAAAAGAAATATAAATAATAGAAGTTCACTTTTAGGAGCTTATGCCACGTACACACGATCATTTTTCAGCATCACCATCGTTTTTAAAAAATGCTCTAGCAAAGCGCGGTGACGTACAACACGTACAACGGCACTATAAAGGGGAAGATCCATGTGGATGACGCCACCCTTTGGGCTGCTTTAGCTGATTCAGTGTTAGTAAAAGACGATTTGAGCTTTTCTGTCTGTTACAGCGTGATGAATGTACTTACTCCATTATGAACGGTAGTTTTACCAGAACGAGCGCTCCCGTCTCATAACTTGCTTCTGAGCATGCGCAGGTTTGTTTTAGCCCACACACGATCATTTTTTACAACCCGAAAAACGACATTGTTTAAAACGACGTTAAAAAATGCAGCATGTTCGAATTTTTTGTTTTTTTTGTTTTTCAGAAGCTGAAAAATGATGTGAAGCCCACATACCATCATTTTAAATGACGTTTTTGAAAAACTACGTTTTTTTTAATGCCAAAAAATGATCGTGTGTACGCAGCATTAGGGTTAGATACACTTTAAAAATGTCCCATAGCCAATATTATTATTACAGGAGGAATCATGTACACAGCCATTTTTAAAGTGTGCACAGGCTTACTTTAAATGCAAATGCAGAGCATTCAAATGTCAACTGCAAACATAAGATTGTTTTAATGTGCAAAGAAAAACACCAGTTGTAAACCGAGTTTATTTTCTTCTTTTTTGCACAAAACACTCACTTTGAAATGCCTGCGAAGATCATCTGTCTTGTCCCTCTAATTTTCCCTCTTCAAGGCTCTTCCCTCTCCCTGTGATCTGCAGCTTTAAGACAAGTCTCTTCTTTGGAACATCAGCCAAGAACTGTCATTTTAAATATACTCATTATCTTCTGTGCATTAAGAAGGCACAAAATTGGAAAGACTTGACTGCTCCAAAAGATCTCTCCATTCTTACATAGGAAAGGTTCTATTCAGAGTTTGGCACTAATCACAGCATTGTTTTAGTTATGGATTAACATGACATATTTGCTGTTTGCTACTTTTTTTTTTTTTTTTGCTATTTTTTTTTTATGTGACTGCAGCACTTATTTTTGTGGAATGAAGTGAAAATTACAGCTATAATACAAAGACTAAATGTAAAATAGCGTTTTGTATCATTGACATAGATAGGAGGGGTGTCTGTAAAAAATATTTCGCAGGGTGCTAAAAATACAAAAAAAAATGATGATGAAATTATTGCTGAAAATTTTGTAAACTTAAAGCTGAACTCTAGGCCAACAGCTAGATATACAGATGAGATACATGCAGGGCCGCCATCAGGAATTTTACAGCTTCAGGCATGGGCCCCCTGGAGCAGAAAACCTGGGGGGGGGTGGTGCTGCCGCCTGAAATTGAGAAGCGGGGAGGGCTGCTGCAAATTGAGAAGCGGGGGGGGGGGGGGGACGAAGAAATATAGAAAAATATATATATAAAAAAATATATAAAAAAAAAGGGGGGTTGCCATCCAGGGCCCTGGGGACCTCTGGGGCCTTTAATAAAAAGAAAAAATAAACCTCTGGGCCCTTTAATAAAAAAAAAAAAAAAAAAAACATTTATAAAAAATACATAAAAAAAGGGGGGTTGCCATCCGGGGCCCTGGGGACCTCTGGGCCTTTTAATAAAAAAATAAAATAAAAATATAAACAAAAATAAAATAATAAACATGTATAAAAAAAATGTATTTTTTTTTTTTATAAAAAAGGGGGGGGGGGGGGGTTGCCATCCGGAGGCCCTGGGGACCTCTGGGCCCTTTAATAATAACAATAATAATAATAATAATAAAAAAAAAAAAAATATATATATATATATATATATATATATATATAAATAAAAAAAATGTATATACATTTTTTTATAGAAACATTTATAAAAAAAAGGGGGGTTGCCATCCGGGGGCCCTGGGGACCTCCGGGCCCCTTACAGGTGTACTGCCTGTACCCCCCTGATGGTGGCCATGGATACATGTACTGGAGCTGTTTTACCTGCCAGAGGATTTCTATGTGTGGCCATTCATTTCTGAGAAAAACACAACTCTGCCTTACAGTACAGCCATGTCTGCAGTAACACTCATGCCCTGTACACACGATCGGTTCGTCTGATGAAAATGGACCGATTGACCGTTTTCATCGGACAAACCGATCGTGTGTGATCCCCATCGTTTTTTTTCCCAGCGGTGAAAAAAAATAGAACCTGTTTTAAAATGTTCTGATGGTTAAAAAAACAATAGAAAAAAACGATCGTCTGTGGGGAAATCCATTGGTCAAAAATCCACGCATGCTCAGAATCAAGTCAACGCATGCTCGGAAGCATTGAACTTCATTTTTCTCAGCACGACGTTGTGTTTTACGTCGCCGCGTTGGACACGATCAGATTTTTAACCGATGGTGTGTAGGCAAGACTGATGAAAGTCAGCTTCATCAGATATCTGATGAAAAAATCCATCGGTCCGTTTTCATCGGATGAACCGATCGTGTGTACAGGGCATTACAGATCTTGTTTAAAGTTACCAGAGTTTTAAAATTAAAAAAGGGGACACCCTGACCACGAACACAAAACCCCACCTCATTTGTAGCCACACCCACAAAACCATGCTCCATTTGTTAAACTGAAAAAATGTGGCCAGTGAATTGTGGGTGTGCCCAACTTGTATTAATAGTGGGCAGGGCTTAAAAGTGTACGGTTAATTCGGAGCTGTGGTGGCTCAACGCGATTGGCACTGCGCTGACAAGCCATTCACCTCTGCAGCTAGGGGTTCGGATCCCGGTCTCGGCTACATGTGAATTGAGTTTGGTGGTCTCAGCCCGGCTCCCGGTGGGTGTGCTATGCGAGGTAAGCCTGCGCTTAGTACGCCCACCCCCCTCCCACAAAAACCACCACACTTACACGCACTCGAAATTGAGTTAACATGCACGCACTTTGACCACGCTGTCTCTAAAAAGAGAGGCGAAGGACTAACGGGGCTGGTTGAGCGGGCTAGATCCTCTCACTCCCTTGTAGGGAGTCCCTCTGCCCCGTTGGGCTTCAAAGCGGAGCAGGTAGGGCGGGCTGTGTGGGAGGACCCCCCCACACACCCGCCATTGCCACCTGGGGCATGGAGAAAGGTGGCAGATTGCCTCTGGGGAAGGCCTGCCTACTCCCAACTCCTGCAGTCCGTCTCCTCTCTTGAGTACACGCACAAAATACACTTAAAAAAAAAAAAGTGTACGGTTAAATTAAAACTGAACCTATGTTGCTATGGGTCAAGAGGGTGTAAAGCATAGAGTTCAGGGGTCAGGATTAAGTAACATACATAGTTCAGGGGTCAGGATTAAATGACATACAGAATTCAGAGGTCAGGATTAAGTAATGCACAGAGTTCAAGGGTCAAGACTAAGAAGTGCACAGAGTTCAGGGGTCAGAATTAGGTAACACACAGAATTCAGGGGTCAGGACTATGTAGCCCACAGAATTCAGGGGTCAGGACTATGTAACGCACAGAGTTCAGGATTAAGTAATGCATAGAGGTAAGAGGTAAGGATCAAGTAACACATAAAGGTAAGGGGTCAGAAATAAGTAATGCACAGAGCTCAGGGGTCAATACTTAATCTTGGTCTGTATGTTAGGCTGGCCATAGATGGTTGATATCGAACCGGATTTAAACCATGTATGGGCAGGCTGAATGTACCCAAGTTCGATCAACTTGGGTACAACCAGCCTGATGGATTTTACATGAGATTATAGCTAGCAGCAGGTAAAGTTGCTAGCAATAATCACTGTCTTTTCCCAGCAAGGGCAGCTTCCCCGCCTCCTCACCAGAAGAATACAATGACTCCACAAAGAGTTCTGGGGTCAAGATTAAGTAACACAGAAATCATGAGTAACCGTTTAGCGATCAGGTCAGCAGTTACTGACAGTCACAGACTGAAATATCATCCCTGGGTAGCCACTGAGTAGTGTAATGCTAACTAATGCTGCCTTGTACTCTTTGCACAACACAGAGTGGTCTGTGTGTGCGTGAATTGCCGCACATATGCAGAGCACTCTGCCAGTGCCATCTTTGAATGTTGCCTTCTGCCAGGGAAAAACTGAAAAAAATGCTGGGGACCCCCATTTTCTGGGAGTAGACCCCTAATGATAGGAAGGATCCCCAGGAAACCTTAGCCTTTTCCCCTTTCCCAGCCTTTGACTGGACAGCCTAAGGAGAAGCATCATGCTTAGATTGTGTTTTTGTAAATGAAAACACCTTTTCTCCAATTGCAATCAATCACAACACAAAATTGATGTGCACAACCTTTAGGCCCCACCATCTAGTTGGAAATGTTATGGGGTAGTGAGAACCTAAAATACCCTCAGTTGGTAAGGACTATAAAGAAAGACATGTTAGAAGAAAAAGGGAAAGACATTACACAGGAATTGTCAACTGAACATAAACTGGTGAGTGTAGTCTCGCTGAAGACACAAATGTCTTAAATGAAAGAGTTAATTAACTCTGCTAACAACATGTTTTGTCAAACAATTTGGGGAGACATGCTCTTTACAACTGCAATAATTTGCCATAGAGTCTGAGAAGAGTCTGAACCCAAAAAGAGAAGGGTGAAGTGATAGATTTTGGACTACTATGGAATATCATGTGTCTCAAATAGGAATTGTTCTGATGAAGTTATCACCACTGAAGTGCTCCAAGCCAGTGTACCAGTGGGTGACATCCCTGCCTCTATCCAACACATCAAGGGAAGTTCCCTGCCTGTGTCCTTGAAGGTTCCACAAAATAGGTTTATTTCCCCTAAAAGGTTACTGTTACTTGGTTTTAACATTTGTGTTGACAAAGTTGTTCTTTGGGGACCAAAGAAATTTGGATGGGGGGTGAGGAATGTGTAGCACTGACCAGCAGCTTCTTTAAGCTAACTGGCAGTGCGTTCCTCACTGGTCACAAAGAGCAGTTTTCCCTACCTGCCTGGAGACACGCAGCATTGAAAGGAGAGCACAGAGAAGGACTGGGATTGGCTGCAACCATTAAGGGCAGAATTATTTCTATTGGCTGCCACTATGTCTGTGTTTAAGCCCACTTACCACCCAAGGGGAGAATAGATCTGGACTGGAAAGTGAACCTAGGAAGCAGGTGCAGAACTTGTACTAGGAGGACAGAAATTGTTGGGATGTCTTACAGAAGAGTGCTGCTGCAAGACTGCTGTTGATTGTCCGGAGAGGTGAGCAGACTTGCAGGCCTACGTGCTGTAATCTGTGCTAAGAGACCCCAGAGACTTTTTCACTGATGTGGTGAGAAAGCATTTGGACCATGTTGGATCAGGAGCTGCAGCCTTATTTCATCTTCATCCACACTAATGTGAAAGCAGCCATCACCGGTACGGTCTGCAACAGGGAAGACTTCACCCGAGCACAAGTGGGTTGAACGGCCTATTGTGCAGTTTACTGTTGTGAGGCCTTGTACACACGACCGAGAAACTCGACGGGCGAAACACATCGTTTTCCTCGTCGAGTTCCTTGTTAGGCTTGTCGAGGAACTCGACAAGCTTGCTTTGCGTACACACTGTCAAGCCAAAATCTCCTCGTTCTCAAACGCGTTGACATACAACACATACAACGGCAGGGGAAGTTCGATTCCACTGGCTAAACTCTTGGGGCTGCTTTTGCTAATTTCATGTGTTTGCTTGTTAAAGCAGTTCTCCACCCTAAAGTGAAGTCCCGCTGATCGGAACCCTCCCCCCCTCCGGTGTCACATTTGACACCTTTCAGGGGGGAGGGGGGTGCAGATACCTGTCTAAAGACAGGTATTTGCACCCACTTCCGGCCCGGCATTCACGGGCAAAAGACGGGCATTGCGTCACATCCCGTCGCCCCCCCCCCCCGTTGTGTGTTGGGAACACTCGGCTCCCAGCACACAGCGGGAGCCAATCAGCGGGCGCGGCGCGACTCGCGCATGCGCCGTAGGGAACCGGGCAGTGAAGCCGCAGCGCTTCACTTCCTGGTTCCCTCACCATGAATGGAGGGGGGAGCAGCAGGGTGACGAGCGATCGCTCGTCATCTGCTGCGGACGCTGCTGGACTCCAGGACAGGTAAGTGTCCTAATATTAAAAGTCAGCAGCTGCAGTATTTGTAGCTGCTGGCTTTTAATATTTTTTTTTGGCGGAACATCCGCTTTAAATAAAAGTTTGGTAAAAGACGATTTGCACTTTTCAGTCTGTTACAGCTTTAAAAATGTGTTATCTCCATTACAAATGCTACTTTTACTCCCGTCTCATACTTTAATCTGAGCAAGCGCGGGTTTCTTAGCATACAGACGTTCGAGTTTCTCGTCGAAAACCAGCCCGTCGAGGAACTCGACGAGCCAATTTGGATTCCCGTCGAGGAAATAGAGAACTTGCTCTCTTTTTGGCTCGTCGAGGTTCTCGACGAAAATGTGCACACGACCGGTTTCCTCGGGAAAAAAAATATCTCCCAGCAAGGTTCTTGCTGGTTTTTGCAGAGAAACTCGGTCGTGTGTACGAGGCCTTACTGCTTGGTTTAAGATGACTATTTGCTGGAAGGGACTATTAAATTAATCTCTTCGATGTGTGTGTCCAACCGATGTGTGAATCGAGGTGTGGTCTGTTATCGGACAAAGATGCTCTTGAACTTCAGGGGGTTCTGTAGCAATGAAGGCGTGGTATTGATGAGACTTGTTAAGGTCTTGGGCTGCTACCTCTCTAAAAGTGATGGATAATGGGATAATCTGTTACGTGTAGAGGCAGGCCCAGTAAAGATTTTGTCACACTTGTGATTAAAGCAGAGTTCCACCCAAAAATGGAACTTCTGTTTTAAGGGAAGTTGACCCCCTGACATGCCACATTTGGCATGTCATTTTTTTGGGGGGGGGAGCGGAAACCCTCTTTTTAGAGGTTTCCAGCTCCCATTTTCTCCTGGGGCACCGTGGCTCCGAAAGGAAGTTTACCTCTCCCCCTCCCTCTCTGCAATCATCTGGGACACATCACAGGTCACAGTCACGGTGCGCAGCGCAGCTCACGCATTCGCAGTGCATGCCTGGCTGTGAAGCCACACAGTGACAATGCCTCTTTTGAAATCATAATCACAACAGAAACTAGCCAAATGACCCTGATCAACAGTTTACATACCCTAGTTCTTAATACTGTGTATTGCCCCCTTTAACATCAATGACAACTTGAAGTCGTTTGTGATATTTGTGGATTAGTCTCTTTATCTTCTCAGATGGTAAAGCTGCCCATTCCTCTTGGCAAAAAGCCTTTAATTCCTGGAAATTCTTGGGCTGTCTTGCATGAACTGCGCGTTTGCAGAGTGGCTCAATGATATTATTGTGCACCTTGAAACAGCCACACCACATGTTTTCAGAGAGTCCTGTATTTCACTTGAAGTCATTTGTGGGTTTTTCTTTGCATCCCGAACAATTTTCCTTCCAGTTGTGGCTGAAATTCTAGTTGGTCTACCTGACCGTGGTTTGGTTTCAACAGAACCCCTCATTTACCACTTCTTGTTTAGAGTTTGAACACTGCTGATTGGCATTTTCAATTTTTTAATTCCTTGGATATATTTTTATATCCCTTACCTGTTTTATACAGTTCAACTACCCTTTCCCGGAGATCCTTTGACAATTATTTTGTTTTCCCCATGACTCAAAATCCAGAAACGTCAGTGCAGCACTGGATGAAAGATGCAAGGGTCTGTCAGGAGTCCAGAAACTTTTATACACACGCTAATTGCAAACAAACAGATCACAGGTGAGGATGGTTACCTTTAATAGCCATTCAAACCCCTTTGTGTCTCTTTGTGTGCATGTTATCAGGCCAAAATCACCAGGGTATATAAACTTTTGATCAGGGTCATTTGGGTAGTTTCTGTTTCCATTATGATTTAAAAAGAGTAAACTCAGTTAAGTGCTAGTAAATGGCTTAGCCAAACACTAACTATGAGTGAAAGAAATGTTTTTATGTTATCATTCATATTCTCTGAAAAATGGCCAAGCTGTAAAATATAATAATATATTTTTATTATACCATAATTCTTTAGTATACTTGTATTAGTACTCTTTTTCTTTATTATATTTTTGTTTGTATTCTTTTTTTTTTTTTTTCACATGATTTATTCTCTTTTTCATAGATATTCCTGAATCACATGTTGATTTTGCTACTATATTCAGTTACATTCACACAATTTGATATTTTATTAATACAAATTTGATCATTGTCTTAAGTTATTAAGCATTTTACACTGTAATCATTAGATATTTATTAGTATTTTTTTATGTTTTCTAATGTACTCTAGCTCTGATGAAGGAGGAGGCATTTCCCTGAAACGCATTGGTATACTTATCACATGTGAGCTACCAACTTTAATAAACTTCATACATTTAACTGCAAATGTGACAACCTCTTTACTGGACATGCCTCTACATTCATCATCATAATAACTGTTTGATCACCAGTAAAGGAAAGGACCTCATTACCAGCAGAGTTCCACTGGGTTCTGGCTAGGTCATGTGTGATAATATTATGTAGGCTATCCTACTATTGTTGCAGTTATCTGTATCACCATCAGTGGCCTTATTTAGTACGGACCTTTAGTGTTAAGAATAGTTATCTCCCCTTTATGTGTCAGTGTCGTTCCCATCCACTGACCTAGTGGGCTATTCACAGGCAGCTGTGGAAAGCGACCACATGACCTGGAATAGGTGTGTGCAGCCTATTACATTAGGGTGTGCACCCCAAAGTTTAAACACACATATATATATATATATATATATATATATATATATATAGCCGCAGGGTAATAGACAGTGTCAGTAGAGAAGTGGACAGTGTCAATAGGGCAGAGACTGGTGTCAATAGTTTAACTTTATTTATTTTTTTATTATTACTTACCATTTATTTTTCACAATTTTTTTACAATACATTTTTATTATTTATTTTTTTACAGTTTTTTAGGAGCCCCATTGGAGGGCTTTGGTGAAATATTAGGGGTCTAAACAGACCCCTGATGTCTCACTTTTGAGACAGAGAAAGAGACTGAGGACAGAGAATCCCTGATCCCTTTCTCTAAAGCCAAGCAGCAGGGGGAATCTGCTCAGAACAGGGTGATTAGGGTGTGCCCTGACACACCTGGCACACCCTGTGCGCACGCCTATCTGAACTGGTAATGTGTGCCTTGTATAAAATGATGTTTGCAATGTTGTTCTGTACTTCATTTGCCTTACTCTCCTTTCCTCTACAGCAGGGGTCTCAAACTGGCAGCCCTCCAGCTGTTGTGAAACTACAAGTCCCATCATGCCTCTGCCTGTAGGAGTCATTATTGTAACTGTCAGCCTTGCAATGCCTCATGGAACAGATGGAGGGCCGCCAGTTTGAGACCCCTGTTCTACAGGGATGTTTTTTCACAAAAACAGGTCCAGGATTACAAGGAGCTTGCATAACCTTAGGAAGAATTAAAAGACCATTGTACCCTTATACCACCAAAACCTTCCTGGGTCTATCTGCCTTAGGCCCGGTACACACGAGCAAACATGTACGATGAAACCGGTCCGTCGGACCGTTTTCACCGTACATGCCTGCCAGAGGGCTTCTGTACGATGGTTGTACTAACCATCGTACAGAAGTCCGCGCGTAAACAATACGCAGGGCATGTCCGCGTCGTCGCCGCGACGATGACGCGGCGATGACGCGGCGACGTGGGCGTGCCTGCCATTTAAAGGCTACCACGCATGCGTCGAAGTCATTCGACGGATGCGAGGGACGGCAGGCGCTCGGACATGTATGGTAGGTCTGTACTGACGACCGTACATGTCCAAGCGGGCAGGATTCCAGCGGATGTTTTTAAAACACGTCCAGGAATATTTGTCTGCTGGGAAAAGGCCCGGCGGGCAAATGTTTGCTGGAATTCGGCCCGCTCGCGCCTACACACGACCGAACATGTATGCTGAAACTGGCCCGCGGACCAGTTTCAGCATACATGTTTGGTCGTGTGTACGGGGCCTAACACATTGACTTCAATGCATTTAGCCAAATGGCAACATTTAACCAAAAACTGCCAATTTTTGATGTAGGCTAGTGCAAAACTATAAATGTTGTAACATTTATAGTTTAGTCTTTAAAACAAGCCAGTTCTGGGGAGGTCACATTCAGGCAAAGGCCAATGTTCATGACTAGGGTAAAACAGATGTCTCCAACCACTAACCATCAAAATGCCCCTACCCCATTTTATCCGTTATACCTAAATAATCACACCAACACCGATTTAGGAAAAAAATTGGCCATAGCAGCCATTTATAAACAAATAACCAATGTAAACATTCCTTTCAACAGAAATGTAATGATACATAATAATAATCAAGGTTACTGATCTTTGAATGCACAAAATGACAAACCATTGTTTCTGCATCTGATGAACCACTTAAAGGTCCCCACGCAAGACACTGATTCAGGGACAAATCCACTCTCCTCAGATACTCTACCTTCATGTCTCAAGTTCCCAGTTAACCCACCATTAACTGGACATTCTCCACAGGATGCCATACCATAGATGGGTCCCTAGTGTGTTATATCACTGTTAAGACTCATACACACGATTGGACTTCCAATCTACTTTTCCGTGGATTTAGCTCCGAAGTACGTTGGCCTGAACTTGGTATGCATACACACGCCAACAAACATGAACGTAGTGACGTAATAGACGTACTATGTGTTTTTTCAGCTCTTTACCGCCACCCTTTGGTTAACTTCTGCTATTGTTGTCTGATGTTTAGCATTGATTCTGAGCATGCGTGTTTGTACTTTGGACTTGTGTACACACGATCAGATTAGCCGACGTAGGACATTTGTTGCCGGAAAGTTTGTCTGTTCTCACAGCGAGCATTTGTCCGATGGAAAGGCGAAAAAGTTTGTTCCGATGGAGCGTACACATGGTCGGATTGTCTGCAAAAACAGGTCCGTCGGAGGTTTGTTGTCAAAAAATCTGATCGTGTGTACGGGCCTTTAATCCAAAGATCCCAACTGCCTGGCCACTATGACCACCGAGGAGTACAAATCCAAAATGCAGGTTGGGAGGATGGGAAGTTTCTTCAACGTTCGCAGTCTTCTCACTGCTCAAAGTTTTCTCATTCCCATCAGCCCCCCCCCCCCCCACACTTAAAGCCCCTTGAAATTCAATTCCACCAATCCTGGTAAGAAACCACCCCACCTGCTTCCATATGCGAACCCCATCTGTCTTTTGTTTCCACTGTTTACCCCGCCATGTCTGCCCTTCGCCTTTGTTTTTGTTGCTTCAGGCCTATCTAGATGGGCAACATAGAGAGCAATATAAGAATGCCCAAGACAGGCCAGATCAAGAACCAGGAAGGCAAGAGGAATTTAAGCGCTGTGATAACCAGAGAAAATTACTAGAAACCTATCCAAATAGGCCTGTTCTGCATCAGGGCTCAAGTTCCTGCACTTTTTTCACAGCAGGAACTCAGTTCCCTTTGCAGGACTAGAGCAGCCGAGAGCAGCCGAGCCGCCCGAGCCAATCCTTCACTAAGCGGCGATGCCCAGCTCTAGTCACTGTCAGGGGCAGGCGAACCTTAGTAATCCTTTATGTTACTGGCTGCTTCCTGTATATGGATTCATCGGGTAGTGTGCGGATATTCCGTCACTTCCTCGATGCCGCAATGTCTCCTGGGAGCTTTTGTCATTGTTCCCAGGAGACATTGCGGTCTGCCGGATTTAAAAAGAACTTGCTTACAGTGGTACAGTGGATCGTATAATTTTTTTTTTGGTGGGGGGTGGATCTTGAGTGGGAGTTCCCACACTTTTTTCCCCAGCATTTGAAGATAGGAGCTGGACTTCCTCCTGGCCAGGGGAAGATGCCAGCAGAGATGAGAGCAGTTCGGGTGGGGAGAAGGTCAGGAGACATTTTGTCATGTATTTTGCTTTGGCTTTGTTAACCACTTCAGCCACGGAAGAATTTACCCCCTGATTCGCACTGCTTTGCTTTAACTGACAATAGCGCGATCGTGCGACATTTTACCCAAACAAAATTTACGTCCTTTTTTTCCCACAAATAGAGCTTTCTTTCGGTGCTATATGATCATCTCTGCGGTTTTAATTTTTTGCGCTATAAACAAAAAACACAGACAATTTTGAAAGAAAAGCAATATTTTTTACTTTTTACTATAATAAATATCCCCAAAAAATAAAAAAAACGTATTTATCTGCTTATAACACACACTGTTTTCCCCTTAAAATCAGGGGAAAATCGTGTGTGCGTGTTATACGCTGATTCCTGCTGTCTGAGGGAAGAGGAGTGAGCGCCGCTGAATTACATAGAGCCGTGATCTCCTTCCTGTGTATCCGGCGCTCCGTCACGCACAGCCACGCCTACTGGCCCCGCATTGGACCACTGTACTGTCTATCATATGAGCAGGGGCAGGAGGCGTGGCTGTGAGTGATGGAGCGCCGAGTACACAGGAAGGAGATGGCGGCTCTATGTAATTCAGTGGCGCTCGCCCTCTTCCCTCAGAGACAGCAGGGATGATCTGACACTGAAAGGTGAGACTGCAGATGGGCACTGAACAGGCAGGGCATTTTGGTAAATTTATAGGCTGCAGATGGGCACTAATCAGGCTGCAGTGAGGAGCAATGCTGCAGATGGGCACAGATCAGGCTGCACTGAAGCTGCAGATGGGCACAGATCAGGCTGCATTGAGACAGCAGATGGGCACAGATCAGGCTGCATTGAGACTGCAGATGGGCACAGATCAGGCTGCATTGAGACTGCAGATGGGCACAGATCAGGCTGCATTGATGCTCAGATACCATTATTTTGCTTCAAAGTGGTTTATTAAAAAAAAAAAGTATTTTTTTCCTGAAACCTCTCTCTTAAATTGGTGTGCGTGTTATACACCGGCACGTGTTATACGGCGATAAATACGGTAAATAGATTTCTTTCTCAGTTTAGGCCAATACGTATTCTTATAAATTTTAGGGGTAAAAAATCGCAATAAGCATATATCGATTGGTTTGCGCAAAAGTTATAGCGTCTACAAAATAGGGGATAGTTTTATGGCATTTTTATTATTATTTTTTTTTAACTAGTAATGGTGGCGACGTTATGGCGGACACATCGGACACTTTTAAAAATAAAACTATAAAAATGCACTGATTGCTGTGTAAATGACACTGTCAGGGAAGGGGTTAAACACTAGACGGCGATCAAGGGGTTAAGTGTGTCCTAGGGAGTGATTCTAATGCCTTGTATACACGATCGGTTTTCCTGGCGGTAAAAAGTCTGGTGGGAAAACCGAGGGGAGAACCGAGAACCTGCTCGGTAGCTTTTTCCCCCTACACACGGACGGTTTTCCTGACAGGAAAACTGCCATGAGAACTTTGGTCAGGAAACCTGGCCGTGTGTATGCTCCACCGCAGTGTTTCCCATAGGGATTGCCGGCGGTTTTCCTGTCTTGAAAACTGCGTATCTCCTGATACGCCGTTGTATCTCTGAGTTGCGTCAGTCGTATCAATGCGGCTGATTCATAGAATCAGTTACGCATAGATATCCCTAAGATCCGACAGGTGTAAGTGACTTACACCGTCGGGACTTAGGCTGCAATTCCAGGCCGGCCGCTAGGTGGCGTTTCGGTTTTTGTACGCGACGAATATGCAAATGAGGATTTACGCCGATTCAGAAACGAACGACCGCCCGGCACATTTTTTTTATGTCGTTTGCGTTCGGCTTTTTCCGGCGTATAGTTACCCCTGCTATGTGAGGGGTATCCTATGTTAAGTATGGCCGTCGTTCCCGCGCCAAGTTTTGAAATTTTACGTCGTTTGCGTAAGTCTATTCAGAAAAGAGCTGGACGTAAGTTACGCTCACGTTGAAACCAATGACGTCCTTGCGACGTCATTTGGAGCAATGCACGCTGGGAAAGTTTACGGACGGCGCATGCGCAGTTCGTTCGCGCGGGGACACGCCTGATTTAAATTTTAAACGCCCCCTACCCGGCAAATTTGAATTCCGCCGGGGGATTTACGATACGCCGCCGCAACTTTACAGCTAAGTGCTTTCTGAATAAAGCACTTGCCTGAAAAACTTGCGGGCGGCGTAACGTAAATCAGATAAAGATCCGCTGACCTATCTGAATCTTCCCCCTTGTTTACAAAGGCATCTCCCGATCTGCAGCTCCAGGTGGCAATCGCGGGCCGCCAGCGAACATCGAGTTTGCGGGATCATTGCTTTGCCTGCCTGTGCCAGGCAAGTGGTAAATAAAGCTGACCAAACACATTGCAATCAGATTTCACAATCGATTTACTCATTACTATTTAGTGCAAGTGCCCGCCTGAATGGGTATCAATTGAATGGGTGGATGGATCATTTGGCCCTTGAATTACAACATTTTGGTAAATCTAAGGGAGATCGTATATTCAGATTGCAACATAGGCAGCCAGCTTATGCCAACGCTGACTAATGATGGGCATTTCTGTTCTGTTTGGGCATTACCTTCTTGTTGCAAGCAGCCACATGCAATCTAATTATATCCCAGTACAACATTTCACCAGGTGCTAAGCTTTTGACCACCATCAACCCATCCATCCCAACCAATTGGATATGATGCCTACGTGGTATAAATGACACATTACAAGACACATAAGCGAGAATCCAAATGATTACCTTCTAAGAGATGCTATAATTTGACCAAGGGGAGATAAAAACCTTCCTTTCAGTAGCATCCCAGTCTCTTGCTGGTGAAATGACAGTGTTTGTTGCAGTTTTGGCATGTCGGTGTGACTTCTTGCTGTATGATAGCTAAGACAAGACAATCACGTAAGCGGTTCTTTTGTCTAAATCCAAATTGGAGCCTCTTCTTTAAAAAAAAAAAAACTTGGCTGCTTTAAATGTAATCAAGACATCGAAACGTCTTCACTGACAGGTTGTATTAGGACTTAAGTGCATAGAAATCATGTTTAGACTTTTTTAGAAAATAATTAGAACATTTAAAAAAAAATGAATTAGCATTTTTGATATTGTGCCTGCAAAAACAAAAAAAAATCATAAAATGGCATATTTATCTTTTTAACACTGTGACAAACATCAGCTATTTTTTGTTTCTTTTTTATGTTGTTTGATCTGTGGGGGGTGTTAAGTCATCATAGTATTTTAAACACAGTTAAATAAATTAAAGAATATGTTGACAATAGATTTGGATAATTAACTTTAAAACAGCCCAACATACAAGAAACAGTTGGCTAAGATAACCTATTCTCTTCTATGTGCCTTTTTGAGTAACACAAGCAAATAATAAGGTTTAGGCCTAAAATTAATAGGCAATCATAAAGTGACACCTAGTGGAAACTATGGAAAATGCAGTGGTAATAATATTTCATATTATTGTGTAGTTGACATTATCAAGGAAATGGAAAATTAGGATAAAGCTTTATATATAAAGGAGGTAAATTATTTCTGGATATGGATTTAACAATGTCAGGGAGTGAAAATATTCAGTACCATTTTTGAACTGTGGAAGCTGCACTGCCTCATCAAGGCCCTTCTGTACACTGCAATCCCAACTCTAATCTATGAGGCCCGGATTCACATACATCGGCACATATTTATGCCGCCGTAGCGTATCTCTTTTACGCTACGCCGGCGCAGCACACAGAGGCAAGCACTGGATTCACAAAGTATTTGCTCCCACTCGCTCTTAAAGATACGCTGGGTTTCCTCGGCGTAAGCCAGTGTAGGTGGAAGTGGGCGTGAGCCATGCTAATGAGGCGTGACCCCATGCAAATGATGGGCCAAGCGCCATAGAAGTACTTAAAATGAACGGCGCATGCGCCGTCCCGTGGCCGCATCCCAGTGCGCATGCTCAGAATCACGTCGAAACAACTGCCTACGATACGTCGAATCACTGCCTACGACGTGAACGTAACCTACGCCTAGTCATATTCACGTACAACGTAAACGACAAAAGAGACGGCTTGTGTTCCCTGGTCCATACCTTTGCATGAGTTGCGCCTCCTATATGGGGAATAACTTTACGCCGGACGCCGGCAAACCGCGTATATGATGCGCCGGGCGCAACTACGTTTGTGAAATTTATTTGATTTGAAATTTGAAAATCTATGGGAGCGGCAAATGCGCCCGGCGTAAATATGCGTAAATATGCGCCCACGATACGACGGCGTAGGCAAGTTACGTCGGTCGTAGGAAGCCTATTTTCAGGCGTATCTAGTTTTGTGGGCACGACGCACAGATACGACGGCGCATATTTACACTTACGCTGCGTATCTCGAGATACGTCGGCGTAAGTGCTTTGTGAATCCGGGCCTGAGAGTCTCCATGTTGGAGCATATATAGCAATAGATAAATTACAAATTATTCTCCAAAAATAATCTATACACATCCCCTACTTAATGGCCCTGTAATCTACTTTTCATTAAATTATTTCTTACTGTGTTTTTATGCCTCCTTGTAACATTTTTCATGAGCTTCCATACCTCTTCTTTCCCCCCCCTCACTTCAGTTTTTTTTTAAACAACTAGTTCATGGTCATTGCTGTCATGTGAACTGCTCTAAGTGAACTATGTCCAACTCAGGAGAGGGTGGATACGTTCCTACGTACAGCAAGAACAAGGTGAATGAACATAGGCACCATAGGTGTGCACAGCCTATTGCATTAGGGTGTGCACCCCCCAAAGTTCAAACACACGTGCATGTGTATATATATATATATACACACACAGTATCTCACAAAAGTGAGTACACCCCTTACATTTTTGTGGCATGCATTAACGCATGTGGCCAGAGGTGGGGAGCACCGGAGAGCCTGGGAAACACCCAAAAAGGACAGCTTGGCTGATTTAGAAAACCTCAGAAAGGCTTGGGAACAGAGTATTTCTGAGGTTTTCCGGGCATTTCCGAACGGCTCCGATTGGCTCCGCTCGAGTCCGGCGCCCTCCACCTTAGGCCAAACGCGGTACTGCTCACTGCTTTGGCTTGAATCCTGCTCATTTTGCGAGACAACACTCGCAAACCGAGTCAGGATTTTTAAAAATAATGTTCTCGTATTGCGAAGCGCTCGTTAACCGCATTACTCACAATCCGAGGTTCCACTGTATTTTTTTCTCTGAACATGCTGTGAAAAATATCTGTAGCGCTACCCCCGAAGGAGCCGCTGGTTGATTTGGGAATCGGCCTACTAAGTTACCCTGGCAGTGTCTAGGGGTGTAACGGTGAGAATAGCAACAGTGAGTGGAGGTCCAGACATTCAATAAAAGGTTTTCAATGCTTTATTGCCCAGGCCAAACACGGCCAACATCAACACAATTTAGGGAGGTCAAAGTTGATGAAGGAAGAGAAGAGAACCATGTGGTATTAGGCCTGGATGTAGAACTGAGCAATACACTGCTCTGCATTGAACCAATTTGGTCACACGTCGCCACTCTACTCTAAGTGGGTGAAGTACCCCCGGACAGACCCCTATGATAGGTCTGGCAGCCGGAGCGTCACTTAGGATAATACTGGGAGGAACAGGTCTCTCACACAGACCTGTCTCTAGGGCCCCTGCCACGGGCAAATTTCAATAGAGGACTTGAGTGAATAACGAAAGAGAATCCTCCCAGTAGTCTTTTCTATGAATGGTCCCCGGATGACAGCGAGCATACCTGTCAGTGATCCGGACACCCGATCCCAGGCTGGGATTCTTTCAATAGGTCTTGGAACCCAGTGGAACGCTGAGGTCCCTTCTCTCATCAGGATGAGATTCGCTGCCGAGTTCAGCTCTGGCCAGGTGGGCCGCGCCGGCGGGGTCCATGGATGCACTTACCCTGAAGGTGGGTAACGCACCTGGAAGGGGGACCCCGCGGGAAGAAGAAAAAGGCCCTCAACACATGACCTCCGTTCCAAATATACCCTCCCCCAGCATGCCCTGCGAGGGAAAACATCCTTTAATTGGCTGCTGAGAGAAGATCTGCTCTGCTAGAACCCCTCTGGCGCCAGCTGCCGGCCAGGGGTGGCATTGCACTCCCCGACCCAGTGGACATTTCCAGAATGACAGAGGTCCCAAATTTAAACAAACACTGGAAGGGAGCAAGGTAACTCTCCCTTCCCCACTAAATTTAGGCGTAGTGCCCATGCTGAAAGCAAGGGGGCGCTACATATCAAATGTGACACCAATCATTTTTAAGGGGGTTGTAGGAAAGACAGACATGGGAGCAATAATTTGTGACGGACCATAATGCCAGTCTTATGGAACATAACCCCAGCCTTTGATTGTCTCCTGTAGCACGTCCTTAGTTTCTAATTATCTCTTGTAACATGTCTACAGTCTCCAACCTTCTTCTGAAACCTGTGTACAGTCGCTGAACATCTCCTATAACATGCCCACAGGCTCTGTCCTTCTCCTGTAACAGGTCTACAGTCTCTGACCTTCCTTTGTAATATGTCAACGGTCTCTGACAATCTCCTATAACATGTCTACAGTCTCTAGGCCTTCTCCTATAACATGTCTATGGTTTATGACCTTCTCATGAACATGTGTTCAGTCTTTGACCTTCTCCTGTAGCATGCCTGCAGTTTCTGACCTTCTCCTGTAACATGCATATAGTCTCTAACCTTCTGATATAACATGCCTACTGTCTCTAACCTTCTCATATAACATGCCTACTATCTCTAACCTTCTCATATAACATGCCTACTGGCTCTAACCTTCTCATCTAACATGCCTACTGTCTCTAACCTTCTCATATAACATGCCTACAGTCTCTAACCTTCTCCTGTAGCATGCCTACAGTCTCTAACCTTCTCCTATAACATGTCTACAGTCTCTAACCTTCTCCTGTAGCATGCCTACAGTCTCTAACCTTCTCCTATAACATGTCTACAGTCTCTAACCTTCTCCTATAACATGCCTACAGTCTCTAACCTTCTCATATAACATGCCTACCGTCTCTAACCTTCTCCTGTAGCATGCATACAGCCTCTAACCTTCTCATATAACATTCCTACAGTCTCTAACCTTCTCATATAACATGCCAAACTGGAACTGACTTTATTGTAAACTCACACAGAAAATATACCACACAAAATCAGATAAGAGCTTGATCATATTATCCTAAACAATGCAAACTTTAAACAGTAATATCATTAGAACATCTAACAGTACATGAACAACTAACATAAACATAAACAGTAAGCTAATCAATAGCTAGCAACTAAGCCTAGTACACACGGGCCAACTGTTGGGGCGGTATCAGCTAGTTCAAAATAAACGGGCGGACATTCGGCCCGTGTGTATTGGGGTCCGTCTGACAGAAGTTAGCCGATCGGCCTGCTTCTGTTGAAGGGGCATGCCTGGAAAAGGTCTGCCGATCAGCTCCAGATCAGCGCTCACAGCATGGTTAGTAGAGCGGCTCCTCTGAAACTGTCAGTTTTTTTCTGTTCAGCCCTGCTGGGTTGAAAGAAGTAAAACTACTAGTGTGTACTAGGCTTAACAGCTAATAGTGATCTAATTAACAGTAAGCTAATTAACAACTAGTCACGTAGACAAGCCTAGGTGACTCAGGTCAGTGCCCACCCAGACAGTTTGGTACCAGTTTCCCAGAAAGCAGACCCCGGGCTATCCAAATCTTATTAACCAACTTTTACTTTTGTAATCTGTCCACTAGAGAAGTCATCATAAGACAAGACTCAAACAATGTTCCAGCAGTCTGAAAAAGTGGAATTCATTTATCTTCACAGATTTCTTGAGATTATTAGTAAATATTTCTACCGCAAACGGAGAAGCTACTCCAAGTCTGCAGTAGGACCATCATATTTCCTCTGACCATTAAAGGTTCGTTTTTTATTAGATCAATTGATTGCGGTAAGCTAGAGCATTTAAATATCACTTACCTCGTTTTTCCTTTTGACTTCCAAAATACAGTAATCCGGGTTTGAAAATGCCATTTCCTGTCACTCCTCTTCTTGCTTTCCACCAGCATCTGAGCCGTTTTGCATGGTGGAAAGCAGAATGTGCCCCCATCATCCGAGCTGTTCTTGCTGGGGGTTAGTCTCTGGTTATGCTCGGAGGGGGCGAGCACACTGACTAACCCCCAGCCAGAACTGCTTGGATAATGGGGGCAAGCTTACTGAGGAGAAACAGGAAGTGAGAAATTCAGACAAATAAAAAAAACATTTAGAAGGGAAATCGAAAGAAAAGGTAAGTGAACCAACAATGCACTAGCTTAACCTGCCTGGCGGTATTCCCGAGTCTGACTCGGGGTTAGATTTTCCTGCTGCGATCGGTAACCCTGAGTCAGACTCGGGCTCGCCTCGCTGGATCCACAGGGAGTGTTTACTTACCTTGTCCCTGGATCCAGCGATGCCACCGCGCTGTGCGAGCGAGCGGGACCTCGCTTGATTCACACAGTGCCTCTGTGTGACGCCGATCTCCGTTCCCTGCGACGTTACGACGCACGGGAGCGGAGAACGGCGCCAAATTCAAAAATGTAAACAAACACATTACATACAGTATACTGTAATCTTATAGATTACAGTACTGTATGTAAAAAATACACACCCCTTTGTCCCTAGTGGTCTGCCCAGTGTCCTACATGTACTTTTATATAATAAAAACTGTTCTTTCTGCCTGCAAACTGTAGATTGTCCATAGCAACTAAAAGTGTCCCTTTTTGTCAAAAATTGTTTTAGAGCAGCTAAAAAACAGCGATAATAAATTATAATCACTTGCAGAATTGTGTGATAGCGATTTGTGGGGAAATTCGTCATAAAAAAATAAAATAATGACAGCGACAATTCTGCAACTGAGCAAATTTCAGTGATTTTGATTTGATTACATTATTGAATCATTTTTATTATTACTTGTTATAATTATTTATAATTATTTATTATATTATAATTTATAATTTTGTTTTTAAAAAATGTCATACCCGGGATGCCTACTAGAATCTTGTTTGGTCAGATTTAAGTGAGTTATTTCTAAAAATTACAGACCTACAATATAAAACGCCAAATTTCCTTGCAAATAATGGTACCGCTTTCAGCACCTTTTTTCTGAAAGAATCATACCGCCAGGGAGGTTAAAGGAACCTATTTCGAAAATAAAAAACAAACCTTTACAACCCCTTTAATCTAAGCCTTGCTCTTGGCATCCATCACGTTGTTGTCCATCATTAGAGAATGATCTGCTCTCTCCATGGGATCAGAGGCAGAACTGAGCTCTTTTTAATGCTCTGACCAGGAAAAGCAGACATAATTTCCAGTCTCCTCCATGGCCCATAATCAGTGGGTAGAAAGCTAGCCCCTAGTCCCCTCCAAAAGTGCCCTGTCCCGGTTGGGTTTGTCACACCTCATCCCTCTCTCCTGTTCAATTACTGCAATAAATCTATAAAGGGACATCCCCTAGACCAGTGATGGCGAACCTTGGCACCCCAGATGTTTTAGAACTACATTTCCCATGATGCTCATGCACTCTCCAGTGTAGTTGAGCATCATGGGAAATGTAGTTCCAAAACATCTGGGGTGCCAAGGTTCTCCATCACTGCCCTAGACCATGGGTGTCAAACTCAATTTCATCCTGGGCCGCATCAACATTATGATTGCCCTCAAAAGGGCCGGTTGTATCTGTAAGATTAGATGTCCAGTGCATCCCCTCCCCTTACATTGGATGTCAAGAGCCACCCCACCATCAGAAGTTGAGCCCCCCACTCTCCCTTACATCACAGTGCACCCCCCTTTCCTTATGCTGCTACTGGGAAGAAAGTAAGGGTCTGGAGTAGGACCAGAGGAGAGCTGGAGTTCTTCTGCAGCTGCAGGAGAGGTGCAAAGGCCACATTAAATAGCCCGGAGGGCCGGATTCGGCCCGCGGGCCTTGTGTTTGACACCTGTGCCCTAGACTGAACCTGTGTTTGTTGTGCTCTGGAACTGCTCCCGAAACCTGGCAACCTCTAGCCAGGTAAGAGGTTGCCCTCCGCGAATGAATGCTAAATACAAAATATAAAAAAACACATGAGAGGGACACCATTGCACCCCAGGAATGCCTGGCACCCTGGCTGAGAAACACTGCTTTATAGTATATATATTTGAATGATACAACCCACTTGAAAGTGATATTTATGAAAATATCTCTGAACCAATATATCTACTTCTGAAGGTTGGTAATCACATGTGTCAGCATATTTATCCTAACCTAGGGTTCTAGGCCAAATCTGATTTTTGGTTCTGCACTTTCCCATTGTAATAATATTTTTATCTGTACATAAAGCCCATGCAAGCTAAACAATATTACTCCTGTTTAATGTTTGTAAAGATCGCAGTGTTTGCCGCATTTCTCACCCTTTATTTTAAAATATTTATAACTTTTGTTATTTTAACAACCTGATAAAACTGTTAAAAGCTTAGTTGTGTTATTATTAAGAAAGTGCTAGTGCATGAGAAAATAGAGGACCGATAAAATATTTATATCACACCTAAGCTTCTAAAATAAGTTACTGAATGTCGTTCTTTACAAATCTTTTGGTATATGTGCAATTCAAAAATATGTTTCAAAAGAATCTATCACTTTGGTCTGTTAGGAGAGCTATATATTCAGGACCTCTAGTCTCGCTATATGGTCCTATTCAAGTCAGTAGTGCACAGGCGTAACAAGCTATAAAGACAGTGGCGGCTGGTGCTCACATTTTTTTTTGGGGGGGGGGGCGCAAACAAACGAAAAAAAAACCATATAAATTGCAGCCTCACTGTCCCCATCAATTGTCGCCACTGTGCCATCAAATGCAGCCACTGTGTCATCAAACGCAGCCACTGTGCCATCAATTGTCGCCACTGTGCCATCAAACGCAGCCACTGTGCCATCAATTGTCACCACTGTGCCATCAAACACAGCCACTGTGCCATCAATTGTCGCCACTGTGCCATCAAACGTTGCCACTGTACCATCAAACGTCGCCACTGTGCCATCAATTGTCGCCACTGTGCCATCAATTGTGGCCACTGTGCCATCAAATGCAGCCACTGTGCCATTAATAGTTGCCACTGTGTTATCAAACACAGCCACTGTGCCATCATATGCAGCCACTGTGCCATCATATGCAGCCACTGTGCCATCATATGCAGCCACTGTGCCATCAATTGTCGCCACTGTGCCATCAAACGCAGCCACTGTGCGATCAATTGTCGCCACTGTGCCCATCAATTGTCACCACTGTGCCCATCAATTGTTGCCACTGTGCCCATCAATTGCCGCCAGTTTGCCTCGTAAAATGCCACCAGTTTGCACCAAAATTCCGTCAGTTTGCGCCCCCCCCCCCCCCCTCCCTGGCACTTACCTTTCTCGGGTCAGCCATCCTCCTCCACGATCCCTCAATGTTTTCTCCCGCCCTCGATGTCGCTTCAGCCAATCAGGTGACCAGCAACCAGACCCGTGTGAACCTGATTGGCTGAGACACGTGTCAGTGTTAACCAGGGAAACGCACACCCTGTGCGCCCTGTGGTTAACCATTTGGAAGCCGATTAGAGCCCACAGGCTGCTGGCTCTGATAGACACTTCCAAAACACACCCACCAGTGTTATTCAGATGGCCGGCGATCAACAGGGGGCGGGCCAACTGAAGAGTGGGCGGCAGAGGCGACAATACATAGATTCATGCAATGCATGAATCTATGTATTGTTGAGTAAGTGTGTACAGTAGAGAGGGGGTGACGCTTCTGCGCCTACTATGGACACACCGCCACTGGATAAAGAGGATATGTCAAACATACAGTACAGGACACAGGACTTGTGTTCATAAACCATGGATTATGTGTTGCTACCCTAAGGTGATTGGACACTGTCAAATATTTTGCTAGGCCTGCCCCTAGGGCGTAATTAACCCTGCCTACTCCATGACACTGTCGTTTTTGCTAGTGTCCTTAGGCGATGAACTTGTTCTCCTCTGGAGAGTTATATATATTTTTAAATCCATGACGTTTTTTCATCTGAATCTTTTATCAACATCTCACTGCTTATTGCGTTGCATTACCGGATTGGTTACCCTCAGTTTGTACCTCAGGGATTGCACCCGGACACCATAGTGTGGGACTGGCATGTAAAGTTTGCTTAAGGCACTGGACCCTGCCATGTGTGAAGTTAGCTGCAGTGTGCTATACAGGTGCAGGGGTGTGTTCCATTTCTATGGTTTCTATTTGAGGTATGTCCACTATGACAGGCGATGCCATGTCCAGAAGGTATACGTTTGCCATGTGGCACATGCAAACCCAGTACAAAGGACAGCAGAAAATGTACCATGCTCTGTTGTAAAAAAAGTTCTGGAGCTTCTTTGGGACATTTTCACACATAGAGCAGCCCATTCAAGTGAATTTGTGATCTATTATCAATTTTAGGACAGGTGATAACAAACAAGTGATTTATTGTTGAATAAAATGTCTACTAACGCAACACACATGGCATTGTTCTGCACTTTGCGATGGGCTGAAATATAGAACATTTTTAAAACTTGATGTTTCAGAAACAACTTTTTTTTAACAAACAGAATGTTCCTTTTTTTAAACTAAAGCAGGCCATACATGGTCGAATTTTCGAACAATTTTTCTTTTAAAAAATAAAAAAAGTTCGTTATTTTTGTGATCTGATGATGCCACCATTGATTTCGAAATTCGGCCGACCAAGCCTTCATGTTGCTACAGAAAACAATTTTCATTGCCGGGAATATTCTTTTCTCTCTGGGAATTTTCTTTTCTTGCACATGCCGCTTTTTTTTTCTATTACATTTCTCTCAAGATTCTCCCATCATTGATTAGAAAATCGTTTGTTTTTCAAAAAATTTCCAACATGTCTGATTCCTCAAATTTGATTTCCGCACAAAAATCGGCTGTTGCTGCAGCCCACTAATGGTGCGAAATTCATACGAAAATTCTTTGATACGATTTTCGAAAGAAAATTCTTTTGGGATAAAAAAACGTGTATGGCCAGCTAAAGGCATGGTACAAAATCAGTACAATGGAAGTAATCAAAGTAGTACATTTCACACTGGCAATGGCAAAGGAGGCAACGTTTCGGTAACATATGACAAGTACGGTTTCGGTACATAAGACAAGTACAAAAACAAGTTATTTTTTTGCTAAGTGACCTCTAAAGAGGAAGTAAACCCACTTGCACCACCTGCAAGACAAAGGCATAAGGAGCTAGTATGCATAGCATACTAGCTCATTATGTAATACCCACCTCAGAGTGAAGCCCCCACAGCCGTCCTCTTACACCGCTCGGGCGGCAGACATCTCTCCCGGGTGTTACTTCCGGGTATCGCGGCTCGGCGCTGTGATTGGCAGAGCCGCGATTACGTCATTCCTGTGCATGTGTGCGGGAGCCACCAGTCACGGCACTGCCTCCTTTAGGAACAGCACGATCGCCGTTGCTAAAGTGCGTCTGCTTTCCGTAGACATCGACACCCATGGTTTTTGTAAATATCTTCTAAACCGTGGAGGTTTAGGAGGTATTTCAAGCACCTACAGGTAAGCCTTAATCTAGGCTTACCTGTAGGTTAAAGGGTTTACAACAACTTTAACCACATTTACTAAGCTATGGGAAATTTCCCTTACAAAGTAAAAATTCCCATCCAATATGAACAGCCTATTAACCTTTATTACAGTAAATGAACCCACTATGGCCCAGATTCAAGAAGCACTTGCGCCCGTGCAACCATAGTTGCGCGGCGCAAGATCTTTACGTGCTCCGGTGTAACGAGTGCTCCTGATTCAGGAACCTCGTTACACCGAATGCAGCCTAGGATGTGACAAACATAAGCCTCCTTATGCCTTCACATCCCAGGCTGCATTCTGCGTAGGCCGCTAGGGGGCGCGGCCTTTGTGATTGGCGTGTAGTATGCAAATTGCATACTACCACCGATTCACAAAAAGTTGCGCGGGCCCTGCGTACGCAAGGTACGGAGTTTCCGTACGGCGCCCTTTAGCATAAGGTTGCTCCTGCTAATAGCAGGCGCAGCCAATGCTAAAGTATAGCTGCGCCTCCCGCTCGCGACGTTCCAATTTAACGTCGTTTACGTAAGTGAACCGTGAATGGCGCTGGACGACATTCACGTTACTTACAAGCAAATGACGTCCTTGCGACGTCATTTGCCGCAATGCACGTCGGGAAAGTTTCCAGACGGAGCATGCGCTGTTCGCTCGGGCGGAGAGCGCGCCTAATTTAAATGATTCCCGCCCCCGGCGGGATCATTTACATTAGGCAGCCTTGCGCCCGGTGCTTAGCATATTGCCCGCGCAATTTACGGAGCAACTGCTCCGTGAATCGCGGGCAAACGCGCAATATTTGCGTGGGCGCAGAGAAAAAATTTGCTCTTTGCCCCACGCAAATATTGCGCGATTCTACTTGAATCTGGGCCATTGTATGTATTACTTTGTTATCTTGCTATGATATATCTCCTAATAAATAGGTCCAGTTTGGGAAACGTAAAAAATTGCTCTCATCCAATAAGGGTATAGAGATACAAGAGCTAAAATTGTTAAGCTTGAATGGAACTGAAAGAATGTGGGGGTTATCCTCAAAAGAGATACTCCGACTTAACTGCTGTTCAGTCTGTGTGTAACTTTGGAACGATCCTCAAAAAGGCTTTTTCCAAAGTTACACAGAAGATCCGGCATGTGTAATTGAATTACACTGCCCTTAATTTTAGGATGCAGTACCGCATCGCCGCTGGGGGCATTTCGAGTCGAAATGCCGTTGCTAGTATGCAAATTAGCACTTAAGGCGATCCACAAAGCTTTCTAGCTTCCTTTTTGCGCCGTAAAGTGTTATTTTGCAAGTGTAAAATTAGGGCTCGTTTTACAAAGTGTAAAGTTAGTCACACCTTGTAAAGGCCCATTGCAGCGACGGCAATTTGGTATGCTTTCCCGAGGGAGAACTCCACGTCAATTTGTAAAAAACAAAACCGGCATGGGTTCCCCCCCAGGAGCATACCAGGCCCTTAGTCTGGTAATGGGTTGTAAGGGGACCCCCCCTACGCCGAAAAATCGACGTAGGGGGTCCCCTACAATCCATACCAGACCCGTATCCAAAGCACGCTACCCGGCCAGCCAGGAAGGGGGTGGGGCGGGCGGGCGCCCCCCCCCCCCCTCCTGAGCCGTGCCAGGCCGCATGCCCTCAACATGGGGGGGTTGGGTGCTCTGGGGCAGGGGGGCGCACTGCGGGCCCCCCCACCCCAGAGCACCCTGTCCCCATGTTGATGAGGACAGGACCTCTTCCCGACAACCCTTGCCATTGGTTGTCGGGTATGCGGGCGGGGGCTTATCGGAATCTGGGAGTCCCCTTTAATAAGGGGGCCCCCAGATACCGGCCCCCCACCCTAAGTGAATGGATATGGGGTACATCGTACCCCTATCCATTCACCTGGAGGCAAAAAGTAAAAGTTAATAAACACACAACACAAGGCTTTTTAAAATATTTTATTATTCTGCTCCGGACGCCCCCCCTGTCTTCGTTATTAGCTCAATTACCAGGGGGGGCTTCTTCTTCCGCTCTCCGGGGGTCTTCTCGCTCTCCGGGGGGGGTTTCTTCTCTCCGCTCTCCGGGGGGGGGCTCTCCGGACTCCGGGGGTCTTCTTCCATCTTCTCCCCTCTTCCGCTCTTGACTCGCGAACCCCGGTTCTTCTGCAGCTGTCCGGTGCCTTCTTCTTCAGCGCTGGCTGCCTGCTATGTTTGTGTGTTAGCTCGATTTCAAAACAGGCAGCCAGCGCGGTCTTCTTCTGTGGCGTCAGGGTCTTCTCTTCCTTTCTTCCGATGTTGCCTCGTCGCCTGTTGTCGCTGTAATGATGGAAGCGCGCCTTGCATCACATTTATATAGGCATCACCGTCCCATCATGCTCCGGCAGGTACCCACGTGGTGGGTGCACGTGGGTAGGCACCCACCACGTGGGTACCTACCGGAGCATGATGGGACGGTGATGCCTATATAAATGTGATGCAAGGCGCGCTTCCATCATTACAGCGACAACAGGCGACGAGGCAACATCGGAAGAAAGGAAGAGAAGACCCTGACGCCACAGAAGACCGCGCTGGCTGCCTGTTTGAAATCGAGCTAACACACAAACATAGCAGGCAGCCAGCGCTGAAGAAGAAGGCACCGGACAGCTGCAGAAGAACCGGGGTTCGCCGAGTCAAGAGCGGAAGAGGGGAGAAGATGGAAGAAGACCCCCGGAGTCCGGAGAAGCCCCCCCCCGGAGAGGCGGAAGAAGAATCCCCCCCCGGAGAGCGGGAGAAGACCCCCGGAGAGCGGAAGAAGAAGCCCCCCCTGGTAATTGAGCTAATAACGAAGACAGGGGGGGCGTCCGGAGCAGAATAATAAAATATTTTAAAAAGCCTTGTGTTGTGTGTTTATTAACTTTTGACTTTTTGGCCTCCAGGTGAATGGATAGGGGTACGATGTACCCCATATCCATTCACTTAGGGTGGGGGGCCGGTATCTGGGGGCCCCTTTAATAAGGGGGCCCCCAGATTCCGATAAGCCCCCGCCCGCATACCCCGACAACCAATGGCAAGGGTTGTCGGGAAGAGGTCCTGTCCTCATCAACATGGGGACAGGGTGCTCTGGGGTGGGGGGGGCCCGCAGTGCGCCCCCCTGCCCCAGAGCACCCAACCCCCCCATGTTGAGGGCATGCGGCCTGGCACGGCTCAGGAGGGGGGGGGGGCGCTCGCTCGTCCCCACTCCCTTCCTGGCTGGCCGGGTAGCGTTGCCTTTGGATACGGGTCTGGTATGGATTGTAGGGGGACCCCCTACGTCAATTTTTTCGGCGTGGGGGGGTCTCCTTACAACCCATGCCAGACCTAAGGGCCTGGTATGCTCCTGGGGGGGGAACCCATGCCGTTTTTTTCTTTGAAAATGGGCATGGAGTTCTCCCTCAGGAATGCATGCCGCTGTCATTTTTTTTATCCCCGACGCAACTTTAAGCCGTCGCGATCCTCAAAACTCGGGCGTAACGTAACTTCGCGCATGCGCAGTACGGCCGGCGCGCATGCGCAGTACGGCCGGCGCGGAGCGCGCCTCATTAAATGGGACTCGCCCCATTTGAATAGGAACGCCTTGCGCGGCGGAATTTTAGTTACACAGCCTGAAATTTCTAGGTAAGTGCTTTGTGGATCAGGCACTTTAGGTAAGAAACTTTAAGGCAGTGTAACTTAATTGGATTTTTTTAAGTTACGTCAGGTTTTTTGTGGATCTGGCCCGTGATGTTCTTATTCTTTGGAATAAGAACAATTGAATGTGGATGGGGACAGGAGCCAGGATCTGTTGCAAGGAGGAGAAGATGCCAGGAGGAAACTACCCGATCATTGGCATACCATAAACAAGTATTAAGAACTCAAAATTAACTGTTGGTTTGGTCAAGTTGGTTGCTCAACATTGAAAACAAGGATGGTAATTGGCTCCACCTTACAAAGTCCATCACTAGACAAGTCAGCAATTAATGAGAGAAATTGTGTCTGATATGCCCTCCTTGCAGTTGACCCACTGGGGAAGTGAGCTGTTACAGGCGCCTGCTGCTGGACTGAGGAAATGCTAAGGTCTGCTGGTTAACATCATCAATCTGATGCCTGAAGCTGTATCTCCCTGAACTACAAGCTGACATTCCAGAGGAGCACTGACTGGTGACCAGCGGGAAGAAAATGCCAGATCATGCTTGACCCTTCCCAGAGTCATCAATAAAATGCATGTAACATTTTGTCACATGCTGAATCTCTCCTTTAATCATGTCTTTTCCAGGATGACCTCTCGCTTTCACATTCCATCCTGGGCACTAGTGAGTTAAAAAAGAATCAAACAGAAAATGCAGTTTTAACAAGTCAGAAGAGGACCCAGATAGCAAGAGTGAATTGTAAGTCTGTTAACTTGCTGCACATTCTCACTGACAAGTTTTACACTTGCAGAGCACTTGAAGCACAAGTTCTAGTTGACACTTTTCCAATTTGTAGCAAATTTGCGTGGCAAGTCTCTAGCAAGAGCAAAGTTGCAGTGGTGAGGTCTACAGCAATAGCTCTGCAAGTCTACAGCATGGAAATTCAGCCACAGTGCCATCCATGTGGTGGATCCACTATTGCACAACATAGATGAATAGGGAGTGGATTGGGGATTTTTTAGGTGCAAAATAAGTTGCAATAATAGCAAATATCATATTTAAAAGTTTTTTTTATTTTGAAAAACACATAAGCTATTGCTAGACTTTACAAGTTTGTTGCACAATTGCAAGTCTGCATTGCATGACTCCAGATCAACTTTCTTTGCAAGATTCTGCAAATCTGCTGCAAGTTCTGGTTCAGTTATGCTGTGCAATAGAGAGATTTTTTATGATCACGGTATGCAACTTAGTATTAGCACCACATCCCTAGATTTAAAAGATGAAGAGGGAGAGACTTGGGGATTTTTTTGGTGCAAAATAAGTTTCAATAAAATCAAATATAATATTTAAAAGTTTATTTTTTTTTTTATTTTGAAAAACATTATTTTTTTTGTTAAACATAACAATTGGCAAGTACAGTAGGCAATTAGTGGGTCGATTGTCCTAAATTGAATATGGTACCTCATCCCTTAGATTATTTGAAAGAGAGGGTAGAGGGTAGAGGGTAGTGGGAGTATCACGGTGCCACAAAGAGAAACCAAGTTCTGAGTACAGTTTGAATACAAAAATAAATAATTGTATTAAATTACAGAAAAGTATTAAAAGTCTATTCAATCACATGAACAGTACATTCCCATGTTCACAATGTACTGTTCATGTGACTGAATAGACTTTTAATACTTTTTAATAGGCTTGTACCTTCTATCTATCTAACTGGACAGCATCCCCTTGTCATGGATATGCAATAGTCTGGCAGCTTACCTGCTTCCATCTGTCCATTAAGAGGTCCGACTCTGTTCTGGTTACCTTCTTATCTCCTTTACTTCCTGTATGGCCCCACCCAGGCCATCCCAGGAAGTCTATATTAACTGTTGCACTACAGGCCTGCAGTGCTGTTCAACAGTGTTGTTTGTCTGCAGTGTGCTACTTACCTCTCTGTGTACCGTTTTTGGCTCGTCCCTGACTTCTCCAGTTTGCCTGTGCCTTTGACCTTTTGCCTGTCTCTTGGTTACCCTGTCTGGCTGTAGCCCTGACCTCGGCTTACCCATCACTTCCATTTGTCCTGTTTGCTGCTTCCCCTCTCTCTCTGTGGAGCGCGACCTAGGGGGTCCCAGGGGTCGCGACCTGGGCCCAGCTGCGGCAAAGGCCATCCTCACCACTAGAGGCTCTGGTGAACACAAAGCTGGGTCTTAGACTCCGCTCCCTGGGCGATCTTGCATTCACGCTTTCTCTCAGATAGCAGCAGTCGGCTATAGGGTTCACTACTCTGAGGTGCATCCCTGATCCCTACGGGGTGCACTTGTCATTTGGCCACAGGTGACGTGACACCCCTGAGAAGCCTGATATATAGGCAAAACATGTTGGGAAGTCTACCTATTAGTGCTGTCTTCGTAACATTGTGTTAAACAGTACTTTTGTTATTGTTATGTTTTACCAAAAAAAAAAATTCTTTAAAATAAAAAACTTTTAAATATTATATTTGATATTATTGCAACTTATTTGCACCTAACAAATCCCCAATCCTCTCCCTATTCATCTATTAAATTTAGGGATATGGTGCTAAAACTAAGTTGGCATGCCCCTGATCATATACAATCTCTCTATTGCACAACATACTGAACCAGAACTTGCAGCAGACTTGCATAATCTTTGCAAAAGAAAGTTGATCTGGAATCATGCAATGCGGACTTGCTACAATTGTGCAACAAACTTGTAAAGCCTGGCAAGTCTAGCAATAGCTTATCAAGTCCTTTTCAAACTTACAGCACAATTGCTTGCTGTCTGGGGATCTGCTTGCCACTGTCTATGTTTCTGGATTCAAGGTTTGTTAGAAAAGGTAATGATCCACCCAGGGCAGCCATCAGGGGGGTACAGGCAGTAGGATCCCGGATGGCATCCCCCATTTTTATTTTGTCAGCACCCAAAGCCCCCTCTCCGCTTCTCAATTTGCAGCGCCCCCACCCCCTGCTTCCCTGTAAGGGGCCTGGTGGTCCCCAGGGGCCCAGATAGCATCCCCCATTATTAATTATTATTATTTATTCAATTATTCATTTCTGTGTTCTTTGGCCCTTCTAGGAAGGGCCATTCTGTTATGTATGTTTTTAATTACTTTGTATGTTTCTCTTCTAATAAATTTACATAATTTTTAATCTAAAATACGCCTCTAAAGTCCATCATCTGCCAACCTATTTCTAAGCAATCCAACTTACATACAAATTCAACTTAAAGCGGAGTTCCACCAAAAAATTGAACTTTCGCTTTTTGGCCCCCCCCCCCCCAGGTATTTGCACCCACTTCTTGGCATAGACTTCTGTGGGAGTCATGCCACTTCCTGTCCCCCCCCTACTGTCTCCTGGGAAACAGACTGTTCCCAGGAGAGAGCGGGGACCAGTGAGGACGGGCCGCTCCACTCGCGCGTGCGCAGTAGGGAACCGGGCAGTGAAGCTGTAACACTTCACTTCCTTATTCCCTCACCGAGGATGGCGGCGGGGTCGGTCGAGAGACGAGCGATTGCTCAGCCTCGGCTGCCGATATCGTGGGCGCACTGGACAGATGAGTGTCCATTTTTTTAAATGTCAGCAGCTGCAGTAAAAAAAAATTGGATGGACTTGCGCTTTAAGAACAAAACCTACAGACCCGGGGCCGGATTCAGATACTTTGGAGTATCTTTAGGTGGGGCGTAACGTATCTCAGATACGTTACGCCGCCATAAATTAGGGCGCAAGTTCCGTATTCAGAAACCAATTGCGCCCTTAGTTACGGCGGCGTAACGTATGTGTGTCGGCGTAAGCCCGCCTAATTCAAATGTGGATGATGTGGGCGTGTTTTATGTATATTAACTGTGACCCCCGCGTATTTGAAGTTTTTTGCTCGACATTACGCCGCAAATCATCAATGCTTTAGACGTGAACGTAACTTACGTACAGCCCTATTCGCAAACGACTTACGCAAACAACGTAAAATTTTAAAAACTTGACGCGGGAACGACGTCCATACTTAACATTAGCTACGCCTCATATAGCAGGGGTAACTTTACGCCGGAAAAAGCCTAACGTAAACAACGTAAAACAATGCGCCGGCCGGACGTACGTTTCTGAATCGGCGTATCTAGCTCATTTGCATATTCCTCACGTAAATATACGGAAGCGCCACCTAGCGGCCAGCGTAAATGCAGCCTAAGATACGACGGTGTAAGACACTTACGCCGATCGGATCTTAGGGAAATCTATGCGTAACTGATTCTATGAATCAGTCGCATAGATACGACGGCCCGCACTCAGAGATACGACGGCGTATCCGGAGATACGCCGTCGTATCTTCTTTCTGAATCTGGCCCAGGATCTTGTTTGTAACACGGGGACCGCCTGTATTTGGGAGAAACCTGTAGAAGTGAGAGAGGTACCTCGGGGAAGACATACGGTTTGTGGGGAAGAGAAGGCCGGGGCCTAATGAGTTGCATATGTTGAAAGTCTCTTCTATTGACCAGCAGCCTCCAAGACCATGGATGTGTCTACACCATTTATCTAGTGCCTGAAAGGTGGCTATTTAAGGTTCATCTTTCACATGTGTCAGAGATTTAAAAGGGTGAGGTGACCTGATAAAGCGTTTGTGAAAAATCCCTTCATCCTGTCACCATGAATTAAAACAGGTTATGCAGAATGACTTTTATGACTTTTACAATCTCTGTCTTTGTTAATCGGCTGTCATGATAATGTCAATCAGACTAAACAAAAACGGCTGTATTCTGCTAAGTGCATGTTATAATATGGCAAGACTTTCTGCTGTCTGTGTTCAGAGGGATGTATAAAGGTAATTTACTTCAAAGAGCACCTACATGCTACAAAAAAGGGGGACAATTCACCATGGGTGACTAACATAAGGAGTCACTTTAATACGGGCCTCCAACCTAGAAGGAGCAACTCTCTGATGACCAAAGTGCCATTTTTTTTCTTCAGCTGACCACTAACATAAGGGGACTATTCTTCACTAACAGCTAAGGTAAGGGGGATCTTCACCACTGACTACAAACATAAGTAGCCCTTCTGCCTGACCACTAATATAAGGGGCTCTTCTTCACTGACCACTAATATAAGGGGCTCTTCTTCACTGACCACTATTATAAGGGGCTCTTCTTCACTGACCATTAATATAAGGGGGTCCTTCTTCACTGACCACTAATATAAGGGGGCCTTCTTCACTGACCACTAATATAAGGGGGTCTTCTTCACTGACCACTAATATAAGGGGCTCTTCTTCACTGACCACTAATATAAGGGGCTCTTCTTCACTGACCACTAATATAAGGGGCTCTTCTTCACTGACCACTAATATAAGGGGCTCTTCTTCACTGACCACTGATATAAGGGGCTCTTCTTCACTGACCACTGATATAAGGGGGTCTTCTTCACTGACCACTAATATAAGGGGCTCTTCTTCACTGACCACTAATATAAGGGGCTCTTCTTCACTGACAACTAATATAAGGGGGTCTTCTTCACTGACCACTGATATAAGGGGCTCTTCTTCACTGACCACTGATATAAGGGGCTCTTCTTCACTGACCACTGATATAAGGGGGTCTTCTTCACTGACCACTAATATAAGGAGGTCTTCTTCACTGACCACTAATATAAGGGGGTCTTCTTCACTGACCACTAATATAAGGGGCTCTTCTTCACTGACCACTAATATAAGGAGGTCTTCTTCACTGACACCTAATATAAGGGGGTCTTCTTCACTGACCACTAATATAAGGGGGTCTTCTTCACTGACCACTAATATAAGGGGGTCTTCTTCACTGACCACTAATATAAGGGGGTCTTCTTTACTGACCACTAATATAAGGGGGTCTTCTTCACTGACCACTAATATAAGGGGCTCTTCTTCACTGACAACTAATATAAGGGAGTCTTCTTCACTGACCACTAATATAAGGGGGTCTTCTTCACTGACCACTAATATAAGGGGGTCTTCTTCACTGACCACTAATATAAGGGGGTCTTCTTCACTGACCACTAATATAAGGGCTCTCTTCACTGACAACTAATATAAGGGGGTCTTCTTCACTGACCACTAATATAAGGGGCTCTTCTTCACTGACAACTAATATAAGGGGATCTTCTTCACTGACCACTAATATAAGGGGCTCTTCTTCACTGACAACTAATATAAGGGGATCTTCTTCACTGACCACTAATATAAGGGGCTCTTCTTCACTGACAACTAATATAAGGGGGTCTTCTTCACTGACCACTAATATAAGGGGATCTTCTTCACTGACCACTAATATAAGGGGATCTTCTTCACTGACCACTAATATAAGGGGGTCTTCTTCACTGACCACTAATATAAGGGGGTCTTCTTCACTGACCACTAATATAAGGGGCTCTTCTTCACTGACAACTAATATAAGGGAGTCTTCTTCACTGACCACTAATATAAGGGGGTCTTCTTCACTGACCACTAATATAAGGGGGTCTTCTTCACTGACCACTAATATAAGGGGGTCTTCTTCACTGACCACTAATATAAGGGGCTCTTCTTCACTGACAACTAATATAAGGGGATCTTCTTCACTGACCACTAATATAAGGGGCTCTTCTTCACTGACAACTAATATAAGGGGATCTTCTTCACTGACCACTAATATAAGGGGCTCTTCTTCACTGACAACTAATATAAGGGGGTCTTCTTCACTGACCACTAATATAAGGGGGTCTTCTTCACTGACCACTAATATAAGGGGATCTTCTTCACTGACCACTAATATAAGGGTGTCTTCTTCACTGACCACTAATATAAGGGGATCTTCTTCACTGACCACTAATATAAGGGGTTCTTCTTCACTGACCACTAATATAAGGGGATCTTCTTCACTGACCACTAATATAAGGGGGTCTTCTTCACTGACCACTAATATAAGGGTGTCTTCTTCACTGACCACTAACAAAAAGGGAGTTATTCTCCACTGACAGCAAATGTAAGGCTGAACTCCTTGACTATCCTCAAACTACGGCCCTCCAGCTGTTGCAGAACTACACGTCCCATGAGGTATTGTAACACACTGACATTCACAGACATGATTAGGCATGATGGGAATTGTAGTTCCTGAACAACTGGAGGGCCGTAGTTTGAAGATCCCTGCACAAACATATGGAGGCTCTTCTCCACTGACAGCTTATATGAGGGAAAACTTTTCCACTGACCACTAACATAAGGGGCTCTTCTCCACTGACCACTAACACAAGGGTGCTCTTCTCCACTGACAGATAGTGTATGGTAAACATCGTCATTGACCATGACCCTTTACTAACCACTAACAAATGGAGGCTCTTCTCCACTGACAGCTTACGTGAGGGAGAACATTTCCACTGACTACTAACACAAGGGTGCTCTTCCCCACTGACAGATAATGTACGGTGAACATCGTCACTGACCATTAACATAGTTGAACTCTTCTCCACTGACAGCTAAGAGGGAACTTCTCCCCTGACCACTTATACAAGGGGGCTCTTCTGCACTTACAGATAATGTAAAGGGGAACTTCTCCACTGACCACTAACATAAGGGGCTCTTCTCCACTGACAGATAGTGTACAGGGAACATCGTCACTGACCACAAACATAGTTGAGCTCTTCTCCACTAACAGCTAATTTAAGGGGGACTTCTTCACTAACACTAACATATATATGCAGGCTCTTCTCCACTGACAGCTTACGTGAGGGATAACTTTTACACTGACCACTAACATAAGGGGACTCTTCTCCACTAATAGGTAATGTAAAGGGGAACTTCTCCACTGACTACTAACATAAGGGGCTCTTCTCCACTGACCACTAACATAAGGGGACTCTTCTCCACTGACCACTAACATAAGGGGACTCTTCTCCACTAATAGGTAATGTAAAGGGGAACTTCTCCACTGACTACTTCTCTCACTGAGACTCGGTGGATCACAGATCCGTGTAAGGGGCCGGTCCCAGCCCCTTACCATGTGATCAGCTGTCAGCCAATGACAGCTGATCACATGATGTAAACAAAGGATTGGTAATAATTGTTTTTTCTCTTCACACTTACACCTTGTTTACAAGGGACATCTGCCTCCTCTGTGCCCAAAAATACTGCCCTCCCAGTGCCACCTGCCATTGCCACCTGGTAGTGCCCACAGTGCCACCTATCAATGCCCGCAGTGCCACCTATCAATGCCCACAGTGCCACCTATCAATGCCCACAAGTGCCACCTATAAATTCCCACCTGTGATGCCAATCAGTGCCACCTAGTAATGCTGCCTATCAGTGTAACTGATCAGTGCCCATCACTGCCACTCATCAGTGCCCATCACTGCCACCTATCAGTGCCCATCACTGCCACCTATCAGAGCCCCCTATCAATGCTACCTATTAGTGCCACTTCTCAGTGCCCACCAGTGCCACCTATCAATGCCCTTCAGTGCCACCTATCAGTGCCGCCTATCAGTGCCCACCAGTGCCGCCTATCAGGGCCACCTCTCAGTGCCCACCAGTGCCGCCCACCAGTGCTGCCTTATCGTGCCCATGAATGCAGCCCATCAGTGCCCATCAGTGCAGCCTATCAGTGCCCATCAGTACAGCCTCACCAGCCTACATCAATGAAGGAGAAAAATTACCCGTTTGCAAAATTTTATAACAAAATATAAAAAAAAATTAAAAAAATTTAATCGGTCTTTTTCATTTAAAAAAAAAAAAAAAAAAATGCAGAGGTGATCAAATACCACCTAAAGAAAGCTATATTTGTGGGGAAAAAATATAAAAATGTAATTTGGGTACAGTGTTGCATGCCTGCGCCATTGTCATTCAAAGTGCATCAGTGCTGAAAGCTGAAAATTGGTCTGGGCAGGAGGGGTGTTTAAGTGCCCAGTAAGCAAGTGGTTAAAGGACAACTCCACTTTTTGTGCTCAAGTGCTGGAGTCTAAAACCACAAGGCTGGTACAGATAGGCAAAGGTCCTTTAAATGGTTGAATTGATATGCAGATTTTTTATTTTATTTTATAAATACATCCCTAAAGCCGGCCAAAGATGATTCGCAGAGACCGGCTGGGATTCCCACCATGTATGGGCAGGCTGAGTGTACCCAGGTTGATCTATCACTAGTGCCGCCTATCACTAGTGTTCTAAGCATAGGTGTGTGTCCGTCCAGAACTGATGTGTGGGCATAGGGCAGCCGTCCAGCCGTCCAGCCTGGCAGTGCACGGGGGAGGGGACGCTCCTCTTCCTGACACAAGGGTTCTAGTTTTCAGTGGCTGCTGAGTGCTGATGTGCAGGAGTGAATTCCTCACACTGGGAGTCTTGGATCCCGCAATGTCTCCACCAACTCCAGTTGGAATGCCTCCCCCTCCCATTTCTATCTCGGGCTGCACAGAGATAGAACCAAGGTGAGTCACAGTGTTCGGTGTGCTGTGTGCTGTGTGCAGGAGGATGGCATCCCCAGCATTCCTTTACATGTGCTCTGGGCTGCCCCTGCTCTAGATGTTTTATGGCATGATAGATTGCATAGGATACACAGCCCCTGTCCCTTCCTGCGCCTCAGTAGTCCAGCTACAGATGTGATGTACAATGAGATGTACCAAGAGCCCTTTTCACACTGACAGTCCTGGGGCATTGGTGGTAAATGGGGAGGAGTTAGTAAAATGACCACACCCATGTGGGGCACCAGAAATATTTCTGCACCCAGGCGCATGTGACCCTAGGATCGGCCCTGGCTCTCCCAACCCCCGGCACCCCTCTTGGGAGAACACAATAGCTCCATGGGAGGGATTCCCCCAGCACTGACTGTGTTGATAGGGAAATCAGGCCAGCATTCTGCCAGCTACATTCACAATATCAGTGTTTGATGCCGTTTTCCTTTAAACTCAAGTTGAAAACTGAGCATAACATCATTTAAACTTTCTATATTATGTTCCAGGACAGTCATTACAGTGGAGTGAGATATACAATGGTATTTTAATGTGATTGCCAAATTTGAACCTGATAGGAGAAAAGCAGAGGAAGAAAAATCCCCTTTAACCTTGTGTAAATGATGTGCATTCTTTCACTGCTGCCAGTGTCAGATTGTCTTCCATATATCTCAGTAATTGGACACAGATGCTGGCTGTGCTGGAGTCAGTCCACCATGTAGATTGGAGACAGTTGCTGTCACAGGTGCTGGGATGGCTCAGTGAATGAAATGAAGGTCGTGGGGGGGGGGGGGGGGAGTTTTTTCACACAGCACAAATGAAAGTATATGTAACCCCAAATCACTTACTTACTGGTTTTACACGGACGTTTCATTATTTAGTTCAGTTCAGTCACATTTTTTTTTGTTGTTGTAAAAAAACGAATCAAAAACATAAATTTTTACATTTATTTTCATGTCCGCTGACATCCGTTTAACAAAAAAAAACGTGATTGAACTGAACTTCAAACACTGTATATAGCTGATTGCTAAGGGAAGCTGGTCTTTGTGTCAGATACCCCAGAGGTGGAGGTGATAGATGTCTGGGTCTCCCGAGGACCCACTAATCCTGCCCGGGACTCTTCCTTCCCATTGGCTGAGATGGCAGCGCAGGGCCACTGGCTCCTGATGCTGTCAATCAAAGTCAGTGAGCCAATGAGGAGAGAGAGGGGGTGGGACCAAACCGCGGCTTCGTGTCCGAATGGGTACACAGAGCAGCGGCTCGGCTCGGGTGCCCCATAGCAAGCTGCTTGCTGTGGGGAGACTCGGCAGGAGGGAGGGACCAGTCATGTTTTTTTTTAACGGATCAAAAACGGATACAGATGTCTGAACTGAACTTCAAACACAATATATAGCTGGTTGCTAAGTAGGGGTCCGCCACGTCCTTAACAACCAATGAGTCATCAGCTGTCACATGGGGGGGGGGGGCCCGGGATCTGGGGGCCCCCTTGTTAAAGGGTGCTTCTAGATTCCGATAAACCCCCCACCCGCAGACCCCAACAACCACCGGCCAGGGTTGTCAGAAAGAGGCCCTTGTCCCCATCAACATGGGGGCAAGAAACTTTGGGGGGGGGGGGGTGAAGAGCCATGTTGAGGGCATGCAGACTGGTATAGTTCAGAAGGGGGGGGGGGCTTGTTCCTCCCCTCCCCTCCCCTCCCTTTCCTGACCTGCCAAGCTGCTTGCTCAGATAAGGGTCTGGTATGGATTACAGCCTATAAAATAAGTTGCCAGTTGTCCTTGAATTTAGTTTATTTCACTTTTCCTTCATTAAAGCGGTTGTATACCCTTTTTTAAAACTTTTACCTACAGGTAAGCCTATAATAAGGCTTACATGTAGGTATAGAGAATATCTCCTAAACCTCTACGGTTTAGGAGACATTCCCCTCGCAATGCACCGCTGATTGCAGCGGCGCATGCGCAGGGAGGATCCTCAGCTAAACGGCCAGCCGCCGGCGGTGACTTGTCCTTAAGGTTCCCCTAACGGGAAAGTTCCTTCAAGGACTGCGCAGGCGCAAACTTGCCGACGGAAATCTCCGAACCATCCAGGCTCATTCTTTAACATCCCCGTGGATTGGAGGATGTTAAAAAAAGAGCCAGGAGGCCGAGCGAGCCGTCCGAGCGAAGCGAGGACGTGAGGCCGACTGGCCACTTTCCTCAAAATCCACGTCGCCCTGGATGCCGGCCGAGGTTCGGAGATTTCCGTCGGCAAGTTTGCGCTTGCGCAGTCCTTGAAGGAACTTTCCCGTTAGCCAGAACCATCTCGGCAGATCAGATTGCGCCTGCGCAGGAACTTTCACGATAGCCGGAACCATATTGGCAGATCACCGGCCCTTGCCGGAATTAAATCTCCCGCGCGCATGACGACATCGCCGCTCCAGCCAATCACAGTGCTGGAGCGCCGATACCCGGAAGACACACCAGAGCAAGATGACATCTCGCTCGGCGTGGACCAGGTAAGTTCCCCACACCTTGTTTTAAGGTAAGTATTTAATAATTGAGCTAGTATGCATTGCATACTAGCTCATTATGGCTTTTACTTTTCAGGTGTAAAAAAAACAAAAAAAACAATTGCGGGTATACAACCGCTTTAAAGCGGAGGTTCACCCATAGAGAACACATTTTACCCTTAGATGAATGCTCGTTTTGTCTAGGGGAATCGGCTAGTTGTTTTAAAATATGACCTGTACTTACCGTTTACGAGATGCATCTTCTCCGCCGCTTCCGGGTATGGGCTGCGGGACTGGGCGTTCCTTCTTGATTGACAGTCTTCCGAGAGGCTTCCGACGGTCGCATCCATCGCATCACGATTTTCCGAAAGAAGCCGAACGTCGGTGCGCAGGCGCAGTATAGAGCCGCACCGACGTTCGGCTTCTTTCGGCTACGAGTGACGCGATGGATGCGACCGTCGGAAGCCTCTCGGAAGACTGTCAATCAAGAAGGAACGCCCGCTCCCGCAGCCCATACCCGGAAGCCGACGGAGAAGATGCATCTCGAAAACGGTAAGTACGGCTCATATTTTAAAACAAATAGCCGATTCCCCTAGACAAAACAAGCATGAAGCTAAGGGGAAAAGATAAAAAAAAAACGAATTGGGTGAACTCCCGCTTTAATGGAATAATTTGACATACTGGTTAGAGACTGTTGCAATCACCAAATATTCCACTAGATGGCAGTGCAACCTGTAATTAAAATCATAGTGACCTTCTCCCATTCTATAGAACCTGATGATGATTTTCTTTACAAAGACTAACAGCTCATTTTTCAAAGCTCACTTCCAAGAGATATCCCTAGAATCATTTGGACAAAATACAGCTATGGCTACTGTAGAAGATTCATAGTATACTGTTCATATAATATTCTTCTAATCGTTGTATGAACTCTACATTATCTCAGCGTCTGCCAGTTAGATTGGCCATACACATGGTAATATTTCAGTGTGCAGACTCCTGTCTGCAGGAAATGTTGACATTTGGTAGCTGAATATGTATCAGAAAAGGAAAGGCTTTGTTAATTCACAGATTTATCCTCCTCCAGTCCAGACAGGGTCTCATTTACCTCTCAGCTCGGGCAAGAGAGAGGTCATGGGGGCTGTTACAGCTTGACTTTGGGCTATTTCTGCTCTGCCAGGGAGAACATACAAACAAATAACAGCACATATAGTCAGCCCTGAATGGCAAGGCTGCACTATTTTCAAAATGTAAACAGTATCTCACAAAAGTGAGTACACCCCTTACATTTTTGTAAATATTTTATTATATCTTTTCAATGTAAAGTAGTGAGTGTACAGCTTGTATAACAGTGTACATTTGCTGCCCCCTCAAAATAACTCAGCACACAGCCATTAACTGCTTGCCGACCAGCCGCCGTCATTCTACGGCGGCAGGTCGGCTCTCCTGGGCAAGAGCCCGTACATTGACGTCCGCTCTCTTAGCGGCCACTAGGGGCGGGGGCGGGTGCGCGCCCCCGCTCGTCCGTGACTCCCGTGCGGGTGCACGGCGGGCGCGATCGCCACCGGGCATCGATTCCTGGAACCATGTCCTGTGGTCTGATGAGACCAAGATGAAATTATTTGGTTCAGATGGTGTCAAGCGTGTGTGGCGGTAACCAGGTGAGGATTACAAAGACAAGTGTGTCTTGCCTACAGTCAAGCATGGTGGTGGGAGTGTCATGGTCTGGGGCTACATGAGTGCTGCCGGCACTGGGGAGCTACAGTTCATTGAGGGAACCAAGAATGCCAACATGTACTGTGACATACTGAAGCAGATCATGACCCCCTCCCTTCAGAGACTGGGCTGCAGGTCAGTATTCCAACATGATAACGACACCAAACACACCTCCAAGACAACCACTGCCTTGCTAAAGAAGCTGAGGATAAAGGTGATGGACTGGCCAAGCTGTCTCCAGACCTAAACCCTATTGAGCATCTGTGGGGCATCTTCAAATGGAATGTGGAGGAGCGCAAGGTCTCCAACATCCACCAGATCTGTGTGTAGGCACGACTGACCATCAGTCAGCTTCATCGGTTAACTGATGGAAAAATCCATCAGACCGTTCTCATCGGATTGACCGATCGCGTGTACAGGGCATAAGAGGTGTCTCTTTTATACTCTGGAGCTCCTGCTGGATTTTGCTTCTAATCCCCTTGTGGAGACTTCCATTTGTGGATGGACATTTTATGGTTACACAACCTATCACATTGCTATAATCTTTTTATATGGACTATAAACTGAAGGACTTATGAATAAATGGTTGTGCAACGAATCATCTAAGTTTCTATTATTTCTTATGGGGAATTTAGCTTTGATTTACGAGTGCTTTGGATTACAAGCATGTTTTCGGAGCAAATTCTGCTCACAATCCAAGTTTTTACGGTACTTACCGTATATACTCGCGTATAAGCCGAGTTTTTCAGCACATTATTTTGTGCTGAAAATGCCCCCCTCGGCTTATACTCGAGTCACCTTTTGCGCCTGATCTCCCGGACTTTGGCGACCCGGTAACAGCCAGTCGCAAACTTGGCACACATGTGGCCCCACTTTTCCTCTACAAGTGTGCAAAGTTTATTATCCAGGGGACCTACGGCTGTCCGGGAGCACCGATTTTTCAAAGCCGGTGCACCCCTTCCATAGACTCCTATGTTAAACGATAATTTCTACGGTGACCCGGTACTGGCCAGTCGTAGGTCCCCTGGACCCGAAACTTGGCACACATGTAGCCCCATTTCTCCTCTACATGTGTGCAAAGTTTGTTGTCTGGGGGACCCACGACCGGGGAGCACCGATTTTTCAAATCTGGGCACCCCTTTCCATAGACTCCCATGTTAAACGTCAGTCTAGTCATGGACACAGTGAGACATGGACACAGTGAGACATGGACACAGTGTGGCATGGGCACAGTGAGGCATGGGCACAGTGAGGCATGCAGATGGACACCCTAGGCTTATACTTGAGTCTGGGGGACCTATGGCTGGGGAGAACCAATTTTTCAAATCTGGGCACCCCTTCCATAGACTCTCATGTTAAACGGTAATTTCTCCGGTGACCCGGTACCGGCCAGTCGTAGGTCCCCTGGACCCGGAACTTAGCACACATGTAGCCCCATTTCTCCTCTACAAGTGTGCAAAGTTTGTTGTCTGGGGGACCTACGGCCGAGGAGCACCGATTTTTCAAATCTGGGCACCCCTTCCATAGACTCCCATGTTAAACGTCAGTCTAGTCATGGACACAGTGAGACATGGACACAGTGAGACATGGACACAGTGTGGCATGGGCACAGTGAGGCATGGGCACAGTGAGGCATGCAGATGGACACCCTAGGCTTATACTTGAGTCAATAAGTTTTCCCAGTTTTTTGTAAAATCTGATCGTGTGTATGAGGCTTTAATCTGCATCTTTCATTAAAATAATACCTGGTGATTAGGGATGAGCTCAGGCAGCTCCTTTCGCAATGCATACCAGCACGCACATTATATGGAGCATAACGTGTGCAGACTGGTGTGCATGAGCCCTTAGGCCCCTTTCACACTTGTACGACCTGAAATTTGTGCGTTTTTGATGCAACTTGAAGTAAAGTCTGTGTAATCTTGAGGTCTACGGACCTCAAGTCGCAACCAAAGTTGGACCAAAGCAGTGCAGGGATTACTTTGAAGTGGCTGGGACTTGAAGTCGCACAGATATGAACGGTCGTCATTGGAATTCATGGTATGACTTGTCATGCGACTTTGCAGTCCCAGGTCGCAAGACAAGTCGCACAAATGTGAAAGGGGCCTAAGGGTTGATATCTGGACGTTACTAGTCCTGCTGATGCAGTGTCACAATACACAGCTTATTAGACTTTTCTAATAAGGAAAAATGAGTGACGTAATGCACAGCCCTTTGGAAGATCCATACTCTAGCAGGTTCTCCACCACTGCTTTCCACGCTTCTGAATCAATCCCACCAAACATTCAGCATGGGAGGTTATCCTGCCACACACACTGTACACCAATTACAGCAATTTAAGGTGAATGTATTCAGTGTGGTCAAGCATGTCTTGTTTCCGATTCAGTAACTCCTGCTTGATGGGGGTGGCTCAGGGCCCTCGTGACCCTCTTGTATTGATTGATATGTATTTTTACTGTACTGTCTCCCTTTATATTGTAAAGTGTTGCAAAAACAGTTGAGACTATATAAATATTAATAAATATAATAACAATAATAAATAAGGTGCAACCCAACAGTTGGCGCTAATAATGCGCATGTGAAACAATACATCTTAGCAGTATCTTGCCTATGATGGATTTCTTTGCTAATTGAATGGTTTGCAGCAATTCAGAGACAGCTCCAGTGTTACTAACTTTTGGTAAACTAAAAAAAAGAAAAAAAAATGTTTTCAGCTTGATTACAAAGGGGCGATCACCATCAAGCATCTCAGTATATGGTGCATCCTTCGATGAAGTTTCCAGGCCTCTCTCGAGATACTGTACCAGCCTCTTGCTTGGTCCTCTCCAAGATAGGTCCTTCATCAAGCGGCTTCCTCCCTCCAGGACGGACAGCACAGGATCACCTCGAAAGCGCAGACCCAGTCTGACTACTGGGCCTACTTAAACAGATCACAACCCCGGACCAACGTGGTCCCGGAGCCAGGATTGCAGGAGCACGCACCCCCGGCCAGGAGGGTCACGAGGTAGTGGGACGACAGACCAAAGATCGACGACCTCCGTCTAACTACGTCTGTTCCTTAAGTACCCCTCCCCAGCATGCACAGCGGGACGATCAACCCCCACTGATTGGCTGCCGAGGGGAGACACCCAATATCACCCCGACTTAGCTTCAGCCACCCTTTGGCCTGGGGTGGTAACAACACCCCCAGGCTAACAACGGTGGTCACTCCCAGCACAGCCACGGCTGGAACAGAGGCCAAATTTAGCCCAAATTATATGTGTCTGAGTCAACTAACACTCATAGGTAGATTCAGAAAGAGTTAGGCCGGCGTATCAGTAGATACGCCGACCTAACTCGGAATCTGCGCCGTCCTAAGTTTAAGTGTATTCTCAAACTGCGCCGTCGTATCTTAGGGTGCAATATTTAGGCTGGCCGCTAGGTGGCGCTTCTGTTGAGTTTGGCGTAGAATATGTAAATGCATAGATACGCCTATTCACGAACGTACGTGCGCCCGTCGCAGTAAAGATACACCGTTTACGTAAGGCATTTTCAGGCGTAAAAAGTTATTCCATCAAATAGCTGGACTAGTAATGTTAAGTATGGCCGTCGTTCCCGCGTCGAAATTTGAAAATTTTACGTCGTTTGCGTAAGTCGTCCGTGAATAGGGCTGGACGTAATTTACATCCACGTCGAAAACAATACGTCCTTGCGGCGTACTTTGCCGCAATGCACAGTGGGATATGTACACGGACGGCGCATGCGCCGTTCGTAAAAAACGTCAATCACATCAGTTCACCCCCCATTAATATAAAACACGCCCCCTCAGCCTAATTTGAATTAGGCGCGCTTACGCCGCCCCATTTGCGCTACGCCGCCGTAACTTAGCAGGCAAGTACTTTGTGAATACAGTACTTGCCTAGCTAACTTACAGCGGCGTAGTGTAAATACGATGCGCTACGCTGCCGCAAAGATGCGGCAATGTACCTGAATCCAGCTATCAGACTCCCCTCTAAATTTAAAGCAGCGCCAGTCCAACAGGAGCAGGCCGCTACACATATATTTTATAATTCACATCAGTCTGTGCCCTCAAGTAGCTTACAATCTAAGGTCCGTAACTTACATACACATACTGGGGCCAATTTAGACCGGATCCAATTAACCACTTAAGGACCGCCTCCTGCACATTTACGTCGGCAGAATGGCATGGCTGGGCACATGCACATACAGGCCGGGACGTGACCCGTGGACCCGATCGCCGCTGGAGTCCCGGGATCGGTCCCCGGAGCTGAAGAACGGGGAGAGCCGTATGTAAACACAGCTTCCCCGTTCTTCACTGTGGCGGCGGCATCGATCCTGTGATCCCTTTTATAGGGATACACAATCGATGACGTCACACCTACAGCCACACCCCCCTACAGTTAGAAACAGACATGAGGTCATACATAACCGCTTCAGCGCCCCCTTGTGGTTAACTCCCAAACTGCAATTGTCATTTTCACAGTAAACAATGCATTTTAAATGCATTTTTTGCTGTGAAAATGACAATGGTCCCAAAAATGTGCCAAAATTGTCCGAAGTGTCCGCCATAATGTCGCAGTCACGAAAAAAATCGCTGATCGCCGCCATTAGTAGTAAAAAAAAAAAATTAATAAAAATGTAATAAAACTATCCCCTATTTTGTAAACGCTATAAATTTGGAGCAAACCAACCGATAAACGCTTATTGCGATTTTTTTTACCAAGAATAGGTAGAAGAATACGTATTTAGGCCTAAACTGAGGGGAAAAAATTTTTGATATGTTTTTGGGGGATATTTATTATAGCAAAAAGTAAAAAATATTGCAAATAGTCGCTCTATTTTTGTTTATAGAGCAAAAAATAAAAACCGCAGAGGTGATCAAATACCACCAAAAGAAAGCTCTATTTGTGGGAAAGAAAGGACGCCAATTTTGTTTGGGAGCCACTTCGCACGACCGCGCAATTGTCTGTTAAATGACGCAGTGCCGAATCACAAAACCTGGCCGGGTCCTTTAGCTGCCTAAAGGTCCGGGTCTTAAGTGGCTAACTTACCAGCATCTCTTTGGAGTGTGGGAGGAAACCGGAGTACCTGGAGAAAACCCATGCAGGTGCAGGGAGAACATGCAAACTCCAGGCAGGTAGTACTGTGGTTGGGATTCAAACCAACAACATTAGTGCTGCTAGGTGGAAGTGCTAACCACTACACCACTGTACCTTTGTAAGCCTAAAAGTTGTTGTTTTTTTCCTTGAATGTGAATGGGTATTTTTTTACAAAGTGAAGCTTTACTTCATTTACTAAACTCTGGAGCAAGTGCGTTAGAACAAAAGAGCTGCAAAGCCATTACCAACGCCAGGAAAAAGCAGCTGTAAAAACATGCTTTTAATAGCCTTTTGTATTGACGTTAATGCACGTTTAGCCACACTAGCTTTTAGCTGCGTTTATTCAAAATCAATGGTTCCCTATGAGAGCCCATTGATTTGAATAGACATCGCACCAGAATTCGGATCAACTTGTGCACTGAGGATCTTGAAGAGGAACCCCACGCCAAAATGAAAAGAAAATCGGCGTGGGTTCCCCCCAGGATTTTCGGTCTGGTATGTATGTTAAGGGCGAACCCCCATGGGGGCCCCGCCAAAAGCCATACCAGACCCATATCTGAGCATGGAGCCCGGCAGGTCATGAAAATGGGGGGCGAGGGCCCCCATCATCCTGGACCATACCAGGCCACATGCCCTCAACATGGGGGTGTGGGTGCTTTGGGGCAGGGGGGCCCGGCACCTCCCCCCACCCCAAAGCACCTTGTCCTCATGTTTCTAAAGCCATGTGTGCATGAGCCCTATGTGTGCATGGACACATAGGCTAACATGTAGAGGCGTTTAGAAGTGCACATGCTCAGCGTCATATCCAGAGGTTGTCTTTGGGAAATAGACGTATGAGTGCTGCCAGCATTGCTGGAGGTTGAAGGGTTGGGGGGTCAGCCTGTCAGTTCTCCAACCATACACTGCACATGGCATCAAATTGGTCTGCATGGCTGTCATCCCAGAAGGAAGCCTCTTCTAAAGATGATGCACAAGAAAGCCCACAAACAGTTTGCTGAAGACAAGAAGACTAACGATATGGATTACTGGAACCATGTCCTGTGGTCTGATGAGACCAAGATAATCTTATTTGGTTCAGATGGTGTCAAGCGTGTGTGGCAGCAACCAGGTGAGGAGTACAGAGACAAGTGTGTCTTGCCTACAGTCAAGCATGGTGGTGGGAGTGTCATGGTCTGGGGCTACATGAGTGCTGCCGGCACTGGGGGGCTACAGTTCATTGAGGGAACCATGAATGCCAACAAATGGCACAGCGTGCCCTTTCTAACTCCAGCACATGCGCAGAAGAAATTGGCATATGCCGTGGAGGTTTAGGAAATATTTCCAGCACCTACAGGTAAGCCTTAAAGCGGATGTGCCACTAAACAAATATATTAAAAGCCAGCAGCTACAAATACTGCAGCTGCTGACTTTTAATATTAGGACACTTACCTGTCCTGGAGTCCAGCGGTGATCGCAGCAGATGACGAGCCGATCGCTCGTCACCCTGCTGCTCCCCCCTCCATCCACGGTGAGGGAACCAGGAAGTGAAGCGCTCCGGCTTCACTGCCCGGTTCCCTATGGCGCATGCGCGAGTCGCGCTGCGCCCGCCGATTGGCTCCCGCTGTGTGCTGGGAGCCGAGTGTTCCCAGCATACAACGGGGGACGGACAGGAAGCGGAGAAAAAACCCGTCCTTTGCCCGTATCGTAGGGCCGGAAGTGGGTGCAGATACCTGTCTGTAGACAGGTATCTGCACCCCCCTCCCCCCTGAAAGGTGTCAAATGTGACACCGGAGGGGGGGAGGGTGCCGATCAGCGGGACTCCACTTTAGAGTGGAGATCCGCTTTAAAGGGTCACTAAAGGAAAAAAAAATTTGCCTAGAAAGTTATGTCTGCAAGGTAAACAGACAGAATAGTGTAATGATTCTGGTAAAAAACAAGTAAATACCTATTAAATTCCTTCATCTATATCACCTCCGGCATTCTAGGTTCTGTTCTCTCATTCACTTCCTGGTTTTTGGCGCTCGTTCATGTAAGAACTACATTTCCCAGTATGCATTGTGGCATGCCCAGTAATTCACACCTCCTTGAAGTCTCTAACACATAGAGAGCGTCCTGCACACAGATGTAGTTCCCAGGAGGGGGCGAGCACGCCACTGACCACCGCAGTAAAGCCTCCCATCACGGTGGTGAGTAAAATCAGACAAGCAGGAAGTGAACAGAACAGAGAAGAAATAGAGCAACTTCTGAGCAAAAACGAACAACGAGGAAGTGAAAAGAGGAATGTCTGCAGGTAAAGGATGCTTATTATGAAAAAAAATAAATGTTTTCTTTACAACCCCTTTAATCTAGGCTTACCTGTAGGTGAAAGTGGTATGTAAGGGTTTACAACCACTTTAACCACTTAAGGACCGTAAGGATTTGCCCCCTTAATGACCAGGTCATTTTTTTGCGATACAGCACTGCGTCACTTTAACTGACAATTACGCAGTTGTGTGACGCTGTACCCAAACAATATTGATGTTCTTTTTTTCCCAGAAATAGAGCTTTCTTTTGGCGGTATTTGATCACCTTTGCGTTTTTTTTATTTTTTGTGCCATAAACAAAAAAGAGTAACAATTTAGAAAATATAATAAATATCCAAACTTAAAAAAAAATAAAATAATTCAGTTTAGGCCAATATATATTCTTCTACATATTCTCGATTTAAAAAAATCGCAATAAGCGTATATTGATTGGTTTGTACATATTTATAGCGTCTACAAAATAGGGGATAGATTTATGGAATTTTTATTTTATTTTTATTTTTTTACTAGTAATGGCAGCGATCTGCAACATTGCAGCGGACAGATTGAACACTTTTAACACTTTTTTTGGGACCATTAACATTTGTACAGCAATCAGTGCTAAAACAATGCACTGATTACTGTGTAAATGTCCCTGGCAGGGAAGGGGCTAACACTAGGGGGCGATAAAGGGGTTAACTGTGCTCCCTCATGTGTGTTTCTAACTGTGGGAGGATGAGACTGGCTGAAGGAGGAGACAGATCACTGTTCCTAGCTATTGTCAGAATGGGTATTTGCGTATTTACATACCCAGATCCCCGTTATGGCTACTTTACATTGTAGGAAAGTGTAATTTCTTCAGTGTTGTCACACAAAAAGATATAATAAAATATTTACAAAAACGTGAGGGGGTGTAATAACTTTTGTGAGATATATCATCAGTGTATTAGGCCTGTAAATGAGTTTGAAGCTCATGGAGACTATTGTCCAGTGATGAACAGAGCTGGTAAGTGCTTCTCAGGCTTGAGGATGGCAGAAGACCAACACAGGTCAATTAGCTTGTTGACTCTGACCTGACCTGCTCAGTATCATTCCAGAACCTTAGGTTATGGTTAAGCCTGACTAGTTAAAGGGAACTCTGTAAACGACATGCCATGTTCAGTATGACTTTTTCTGTGACGGGGATGGATGACACCCAGGTGTTCTATCAGGTTTTTTTTTCTATTCTTGGGGAATGTAGACTTTTATTTTATTTACCAAAATGATGTTAAAAAAACTGACAATTGCGCCGTCGTGCGACATGGCTCCCAAACAAAATTGACGTCCTTTTTTTCCCACAAATAGAGCTTTCTTTTGGCGGTATTTGATCGCCTGTGCGGTTTTTAGTTTTTGCGCTATAAACAAAAAAAGAGCGACAATTTTGAGAAAAAACACAATGGGGCAGATCCTCAAAGAAATTACGCCGGCGTATCTCTTGATACGCCGCGTAATTTCAAATTTTGCGCGTCGTATCTTTGTTTTGGTATCCACAAAACAAGATACGACGGCATCTCGGCTAGATCCGACAGGCGTACGTCTGAGTACGCCGTCGGATCTAAGCTGCAATTTTTCGGCGGCCGCTAGGTGGCGTTCCCGTCGAATTCCGTGTCGAGTATGCAAATGAGCTAGTTACGGCGATCCACGAACGTACGTCCGGCCAGCGCATTTTTTTACGTCGTTTTCGTTCGGCTTTTTCCGGCGTATAGTTAAAGCTGCTATTATGAGGCGTACTCAATGTTAAGTATGGCCGTCGTTCCCGCGTACAATTTTGAATTTTTTACGACGTCGTCGTTCGCGAATAGGAATTTGTGTAGAATGACGTCACCGTCGTAAGCATTGGCTGGTTCCGGTTTAATTTCGAGCATGCGCACTGGGATACCCCCACGGACGGCGCAGTTAAAAAAAAAACGTTGTTTACGTCAGGTCACAACGTATTTACATAAAACATGCCCCCATTACATCCATTTAAATTCCGCGCCCTTACCCCGCCAGAGATACACTACGCCGCCGTAACTTATGGCGCAAATTCTTTCAGGATTTGAAAAAAAGATAAGTTATGGCGGCGTAGCGTATCTTAGATACGCTGCGCCCGGCGCAAAGGTACGTGGATCTGCCCCAATATTTTTTACTTTTTGCTATAATAAATATCCAATTTAAAAAATGCGCACTGGGATACTTTCACGGACGGCGCATGCGCCGTTCGTAAAAAGCGTCATATACGTGGGGTCACATTAAATTTACATAACACACGCCCACATCTTCCACATTTGAATTAGGCGGGCTTACGCCGGCCTATTTACGCTACGCCGCCCCAACTTTGGTTTGAGAATACGGCACTTGCCTGTCAAAGTTGCGGAGGCGTAACGTAAATAGGATACGTTACGCCCGCACAAAGATGCGCGCTTCTACGTGAATCCGGCCTGTGTTCCTATGGCCATCAACCCTATGTATATTTAATTTGCGTTTTGCTGATGAGGACTATAAGTCCTTAAAGTGGACCTTCACCCTCCCCACCCATTTAACATCATTGCACAATTAGCCTCCCACTACCACAATTAGACATTTTTTTTCCCCATAACACCTTATTTAGGAACATCCCCAGGAGCTTCCTGGATTCGCGCCTTGGGTCCCACACACGATCGGTTTGGACTGATGAAACCGGTCCATCAGACCATTCTCATCGAATGGACCGATCGTGTGTACGTGGCCTTAGAAGTACATTCTGTATTGTGACAAGGACATGTATTATTTTTTTAAATGTCAGCATTTAAAGATGTCCCTCTTTTCCACAGAGAGATATACAGTATGCTTTACCGTTTAGTATTTTATATTTTATATTTCTCTCCTTCACAGGCACTCTGTTGACATACTTCTTCTGATGGCTCTTTGTAGCTGAGAGCAAAGCGGGGACAGGTCGCCATGTACCATGCCCTCCACCTTCAAATGTTACATTTTATCCGCAGAGTTTGTTTTCCTGTGTCACAATAATTTATAGTTGGGGAAGTAGAATATCGCCTGCCTTGTAGTGGCGCCATAATTCACTCAAGTTTATAGAGTATGAAACAGAGGAAGGGGCTTACTGCTGAAACCATTCATTAGTTTCCATGTATTGAGTTCAGTTTGAGAATTTCTGGCTGGGTTTGGTTTTTCTATATTGTAAAATCTGCTCAACTAAAGGCTATAATATATCATTATATATATATACCGTATTTATCGGGGTATTGCGCGCTCCAGCGTAATGCGAGCACCCCTAATGTGGACCCGCATTCCTGTAAAAAAAAACATTTTAGTACTTACAGTTTTGGTGTCTTGCGCGGCGTAAATCGCCGGCCTCGTCGGGTCCGGCATCCGTCTTCGGCTTCGGTGGTGTCCTCCTCATCAGGTCCGGCGTCCTTCTGCGGCCATCGTGGTGTCCTCCCCGCTTCCCGCGCTGAGTTTGAACCACTGCGCCGGCATATACCGAGCGCAGTACACTCGGGTATAGTCGGGCAGGCTCGGCTCCTCTCGTGGTCACGTCCTGTGCGTCCTGTACGTCAAGGACGTGACCGCGAGAGGAGCCGAGCCTGCCCGACTATACCCGAGTGTACTGCGCCTGGTATATGCCGGCGCAGTGGTTCAATCTCGGCGCGGGAAGCGGGTATCGGCATATATCGCACACCCACGATTTTGACCTGATTTTCAGGGCAAAAAAGTGAGCGGTATACGCCGATAAATACGGTATATATATATTTATGGTCGTTACCCTCTGAGAGAGAGATGTGGATCACATAAACACACGACAAGACATACAACATAAATAGACCTGAAGTGTGCCTTGGTGGTCTGGTCAGTATGCCAAGAAAAGGGGGCATACCCAAGGTAAGTAATGGGTAGTTAATTGAAGAAGGATATGCTGAGAAGTGCCCTGAAAAAGGGAAGGGCGGGAGGGTGTCGAATGCGATTGAATGCGCAGACTCACGGACATGAGGTGAGCTGGGAAGAGTCGGCCCAGTGACGTGTAGTACCGCACACTGAACCGACAAAGAGCATGTGTGAGTGGGCTGCTTAAATACCCTCCGGGCTCCTCCCATAAACTCAGGCCACCATACTGGCCTTCTTTTATATATATATATATATATATATATATATATAAAAAAATTATAATTTGCTGCATCTGCATGTGCACATAGTAGAAGTCTAGTGATAGATTAGAGGAAGAAAAAAATGCACACCGTGTTCAGTTCTTCCAGTTGTGGTTGGTCTTCTGTAAACTTGTGTGCCTCCATGCTGCTTATTTTATATATTTTTTCTTATAGTGCAAAAAATAAAAACCGCAGAGCTAATCAAATACCACCAAAAGAAAGCTCTATTTGTGGGGAAAAAAGGACGTCAACTCTGCCTGAGCGCAACATCGCATGACCGCGCAGTTGTCAGTCAAAGTGGCGCAGTGCCAAATTACAAAAAGTGCTCTGGCCAGAAAGGGGTAAATTCTTCCGGGGCTGAAATGGTTAACCACTTCAATACAGGGCATTTTCACCGACCTTCCTGCCCAGGCCAATCTTCAGTTTTCTGCGCTGTCGCACTCCGAATGACGAGTGCACGGCCATGCAACACTGCACCCAAACAATTTTTTTAGCACCTTTTCCCCTGCAAATAGAGCTTTTTTTTTTTTTAATACATTTTTATTTTTCTCTTTCATATATAGCATTTACAAGGTTCAGTTATATCACATTTCTTCATTTTTATTTTCTTATATCATAAATGCATTTTCATAATCCAAGTAAGAAATACACATTATACATTATATTTCACCTTGAAAAAAAAAAAGAAACACAAAGAGCAAACAACCTTCAAAAGAAAATACGTGCAATTTTGGTGGGCGATTGAAGGGCTGCAGGGCTCACTCCCCTTCCTCTCTCTCCCCCCACTCACAATCCATGCTGCTTATTTGTCAAAGCATCCCAAAGAATAGATATTTTGGAAGAGATTGCTATAAGTCACAGGTGTCGAACACAAGGCCAGTGGGCCGAATCCGGCCCTCCAGGCCATTTCATGTGGCCCTCACACCCCCCTCGTCTCTGCCCCCACCTGGTCTCAACAGTCAGCAGCAGAGAGGACAGGACTTCTCCACCAGATCCTGCACTTCTCTGTCCAGCCCTCCTGGCAGCACCACAAGGCAAGGGGGTGCACTGTTGTAAGGGATAGTGGGGGGGGGGGGATGCTCGACTTCTGATGGTGGGGGGGACTCTTGACATCTGATGTAAGGGGGGTGGGGTGCTGATACAACTGGCCCTTTGAGGGCAACCATAATGCTGATGTGTCCTGTAAGAAAATAGAGTTTGACACTCCTGCTATAAGTGATCTAATGTTCAAAATATACCAAAACCGTTATAACTGAAAAAATAAGTAGAAGCAGTATCTACAGTATCTTCACTACCTTTGTCCTCTACAACCTACTTCACATTGTACAATGACAGGTTCTCTTAACCCCCCTGGCGGTATTCCCGAGTCTGACTCGGGGTTAAATTTCTGTGCTGCGATCGGTAACCCCGAGTCAGACTCGGGCTCGCCTCGCTGAATCCACAGGCATGGTTTACTTACCTTGTCCCTGGATCCAGCGATGCCACCGCGCTGTGTGAGCGAGCGGGTGCTCGCTCGATTCACACAGTGCCTCTGTGTGCCGCCGATCTCCGTTCCCTGCGACGTTACGACGCACGGGGGTGGAGAACGGCGCCAAATTCAAAAAGGTAAACAAACACATTAATTACAGTATACTGTAATCTTATAGATTACAGTACGGTATGTAAAAAATACACCCCCCCCCCCCCCCATTGTCCCTAGTGGTCTGCCCAGTGTTCTGCATGTTCTTTTATAAAATAAAAACTGTTCTTTCTGCCTGCAAACTGTAGATTGTCCATAGCAACCAAAAGTGTCCCTTTATGTCAAAAGTGGTTTTACAGCAGCTAGAAAACAGCGATAATAAATTATAATCACTTGCAGAATTGTGCGATATCGATTTGTGGGGAAATTCGTCATAAAAAAATAAAAGTAATGACAGCGACAATTCTGCAACTGAGCAAATTTCAGTGATTTTAAGTTGATTACATTATTGAATAATTTTTATTATAATTATATTATTATTTGTTATAATTATTTATTATATTATAATTTATAATTTTGTTTTTAAAAAAATGTCATACCCGGGATGCCTACTAGACTTTTGTTTGGTCAGATTAAAAGCGGGGGTTCACCAAAAAAAAAAAAATTAACATTATATCTAGCAGAGCCAGCATACTAAGGACATTTACTTTCGGCAGGTCATTTTTTTTTTCTCCGTACATTCCTTTATATTCTGTTTTTGTCCAGGGCTTCCGGGTTCCGATGACTGCGGGACTGGGCGTTCCTATGCTTCCGTTCGATAACGGTAGTCAGCTCTACACGGCGGGCGCAGGCGCCGTATAGTGCGGACTCGCAGCTCGGCTATCTCCGGAAATCTGGTGACGTGCGTTGTGCGACAGGTCACCTGTTTCACAAGCCGTCAATCATCGAACGGAAGGATAGGAACGCCCAGTCCCGCAGTCATCAGAACCCTGAGGCAGGGATAGGAACGACCAGTCCTGGAGTCATCAGAACGCGGAAGCCCTGGACCAAATCAGAATATAAAGGTATGTACGGATAAAAAATAAAATAAAAAAAAACTGTCGAAAGTAAATGTCCTTAGTATGCTTAGTCTAATGTTAAAAATTAGTTTTTAGGGTGAACCTCCACTTTAAGTGAGCTATTCCTAAGAATTACAGGCCTACAGTATAAAACGCCAAATTTCCTTGCAAATAATGGTACCGCTTTCAGCACCTAAAATCTGAAATAATCATACCGCCAGGGAGGTTAAAGTAGATTTAAAAAGAATAAACCAGACAACATTTAGCTTGCTAATCAGCCTGCAGCCATGGAAATGACCAAATATGGCAATGCGGCCAGATTAGGTCAATGATGTCACCAGTGTCCCCACCCTTTTGTTACATTCAACTGTGGGTTGGGAATTCAACTATAGCAGGTGATTGTGACATCAGCTAAATAGCATAGCAGGACAAGTGGCAACTGTTTGGAGGAGGCCCTTTTCTGTTTCTACTGTGCCCATATGCACAAAACCAACTCCATAAAGACATGATTTGTTGAGTGTGAAATCGAGTGGCCCGCACAGAGCCCTAACCTCAACACCATTGAACAACTTTAGGATGAATCGGAATGCTGATTGCAATCTATATCTTCTCAGAATCTCATCCATCCCGAGTACCTGACCTCACAAATGCTCTCTGAATGGGCACAAATTCACACAGAACTATCCAAAATCTTGTGGAACGTCTTCCTAGAAGAGTGTTATAGCCCTATAGAATGAAGGGGTTTTCTGGGTTAACAAACACGTGTTCCTCTTGCCTGTTTTTTATGAAGAAGATACCTTTAAGAAAGACAAGCCACAAAAAATATTACCTTAGTTAGTGGTTTGGGGAGCCGTGTCATCTGCTGGTGTTGGTCCACTGTGTTTTATCAAGTCCAAAGTCAACGCCGCCCTCTAGCAGGAAATTCTAGAGCACGTCATGCTTCCCTCTGCTGACCAGCTTTATGGAGATGCCGATTTCATTTTCCAGCAGATATTGGCACCTGCCCACACTGCCAATACCTGGTTTAATGATTATGGTATCACTGTGCTTGATTGGCCAGCAAACTCACCTGACCTAAACCCCATAGAGAATCTGTGGGGTATTGTCAGAAGGAAGATCAGAGACACCAGACCCAACAATGCAGATGAGCTGAAGGCCGCTATAAAAGCAACCTGGGCTTCCATAACACCTCAGCAGTGCCACAGGCTGATCGCCTCCATGCCACGCCGCATTGATAAAGTAAATAATGGAAAAGGAGCCTGACCAAGTACTGAGTGCATACTGTACTGTACATGGACATACTTTTCAGTAAGCCAATATTTCTGTATTAAAAATCCTTATTTTTTAATGGTCTTATGCAGGGCTCAAAATTTCAAGTCCTGAGCCACTAGCCAGGCCTCAAGAGTTACTCGCCACCAGTTGCCCCACCTAATTTATACACTGCCCTGCGCCTAATTGCACCTGTAAACACGCCCTCGTAGATTATCTCATGGAATAACAATGTTTTATGCAGAATCAAGTAACAAAATGAAATATTACCAACAACAACTTTAACAAAATGGGACAGGGCACTGGGGGCAGACCAGAGGGACAGGGCACTGGGGGCAGATCAGAGGGACAGGGCACTGGGGGCAGATCAGAGGGACAGGGCACTGGGGGCAGACCAGAGGGACAGGGCACTAGAACTGGGTCTCTTCCCCATTCTCTTGCTGTCTCCTCTGCAACTCCCATCCATCCTCTCTCTCTCTCCCATTCTTCTCATCATCAGGAGCCTGTGTGTGCGGCTCCACGCTTGCATGTCCCCACTTCCCCCTTTTATTCAGGCTGGCAGAGAGGAGAGGAGCTGCAGCACAGCGGGAGGGAGTACAATCCAGCGCTGAGATCCACACAACTGCACAGCCATTGACACCATAGCACAGCGCACACTTACAGCGCACAGCACACATTGAGACCAGTCTGTTCACAGTGCTCAGGCTAAACTTACATAGAGCACAAGGAGAAGAAAACTGCACAAACTAGAAGGCTGCTGCTCTCATGTCAGGGCAACTTTCAGTGAGCGCTGCACCGGAGTGGTAATTTTTGCAATCCCCCACCTCACTCATTACTTTCTGCTCTCCAGCTACATTGGTCGGGGCCCGGGGGAGGGGGGCAGGCTCAGAGAGGTCATACTGTTGGGTCCCATGGCTTAATGAGAATTGTAAGGAGAGCACCTGTGTACTGCTCTGCCTGTGCGCGGCTCAACAGACTATTTTTCCCGAGCATGTACCTTTCCTCTTCGGCCGCCAATCTCATCGGGACTCTGAGTGTAGGCACAGATTGGAGGGAGATTGGTCATGCAGCCCTGTCATCACTCGCCCCCAGCTTAAATCCACTCGCCAAATGCTAGTAGGCGAGTGGAAATTTTGAGGGCTGGTCTTATGTAATATTCTAATTTTCTTAGATACTGAATTTGGGGTTTTCACTAGCTGTGAAACATAACTATCAAAATGAAAAGAAAGAAATGCTTGAAATATATCACTCTGTGTATAATGAATCTATAAATAAAATACTATTTATTGAGTTTCACTTTTTGAACTAAATTACTGAAATAAATTAACTTTTTAAAGATATAAAAATGTTATGAGATGCACCTGTATAAGTAATTTCTTAAGCCCCGTACACACGGTCGGAATTTTTGATGGAGAACGTTAGTTGCAATTGTCCCTGCTGCTCCGGTGGGGGGCATCAAAAGAGGACAATTTCTATGAAAGGAGGACACAGCCACACAAGAGACACATTTCAAAGTAAATACAGTGGAACCTCAGATTACAAGCATAATCCGTTCCAGGAGAATGCTCATAATCCAAAGTACTCGCATATCAAAGCGAGTTTCCCCATTGAAGTCAATGGAAACGAAAATAATTGGTTCGGCATTGACTTCAATGGCATTCAATACCGCATGTGGCCAGATGTGGGGGGCACCGGAGAGCCTCGGAAACAGCCAGGAAAGGCCCGAGGACAGCTCGGCTGACCTCGGCAAACCTCGGAATGGCTCGAGAACGTATTTCCAAATCTTTCCAAGCATTTCGGAACGGCTCAGAATGGCTACAATCGGCGCTGTTCGGCTCCGCTCAGCTCCGGCCCCCCCACCTCAGGCCAAACGCGGTACTGCACACCGCTTTGGCCTGAATCCTGCTCGTTTTGTAAGACTACACTCGCAAACCAAGTTAGGATTTTTCAAAATACAGTGCTTGTATCGTAAAACGCTCGTTAACCGTGTTACTCGCAATCCGAGGTTCCACTGTATTGTCCTTTTGGCTGGTTTAAAAAAATATATAGATATCGATATCTATATATATATTTTAGGTAAATGTAGGCTTTGAGGCCTCGTACACACGACCGGATCTATCCGCTGGGATTTATCCGCAGATCAGTTCCAGCGGATAGATCCGGTGGTGTGTACGTCCGAGCGGACATTTATCGGCGGAAAAAATTCCAGCCGACGGATTTCCAGCGGATAAAAATTTCTTAGCATGCTAAGAAATCTATCCGCTGGAATCCTGTACAGACTCACCGGATCAATCCGTCCGCTCCTCTCCCTCGCATGCGTCGTAATGATTCGACGCATGCGTGGAAGTCTTTATCTTCCAGCATCGCGCACGTCGCCGCGTCATCATCGCGGCGACGGCGCGACACGTCACCGCGGATGGATTCCGCGCGGATTTCGATCTGATGATTAGTACATCCATCAGATCAAAATCCTCCAGAGGATTTATCTGCTGGAACGGTCCGGAGGAGCGTTTCCAGCGGATAATCCTCTCGTGTGTACGGGGCCTAAGGGTGCAGAGTCAACACGAAAACCAGGAAACTTACATATTGCCATTAGTATCGGTTTTCTTTATGATCGGTTCCCTGAATAAGTTGCAGTAAATATAATTCATTTGTTCTTTCCTAGGGACATCCATCAACTCTGTGGTTTTCTTAAACGACTGAGGAATGACAAGTTATTTAGTTATAATAGGAAGAACTTCAGAGACTTTCAGGACTAGTCACTAGTTATATAAAAACCACTTTAGAAATTTATTGGCATTTTCGTCTTTACATAGTTTAAACAATGTGATCTAATGATCCACTCCACCGCAGAAAAGCACCATATGCATATCTTCTTCTAAAGTGCGAGGAATTTCTCCAGCGCTAAAGACACTTAACTCAAACAGTAATGGTGTAACGAATCACTATACACTCCTAGAGGTTCAAATGTTGATTGTTCCAGATACTTCTGACCTGAGCCGTAGATCAATATGTCTTATAGTTAATTATAACCTCTTTATCCATTCTTCTATAAACGGTCTTGGCATATCTTTCTAAGTGATGTGCAATGACCAGTAAAGAAAGGCAATAGCCAAGTGAGCATCCACTACTATGACCCCAGGAGACTTAAATATGTGGGTCACTAAAAAACTATTACTTTGAATTTGTATTTATTGCGCATTTAAAATTAAACTTGCGGCTAGAATTTTTTTTCCATTATAGCATTCTTGGTGAATTCCTTCATTTAAAGATAATCTCCAAAATAAAGCCAATCCCATCTCACCCCACTTTAACTAATTCAAAGGTTTTTTTTTTTTATTGGGGGAGGGGGTTAGTTTTCCATAAGCACAAAAATTTAATATTTTGCAGCCCACTAGTCCTTAACCACTAGGCCATTTTTTTTAAATGGCACTGCGTCGCTTTAACTGACAATTGCGCGGACCTGCGAAGCTGTACCCAAACAAAATTGATGTCCTTTTTACCCCACAAATGGAGCTTTCTTTTGGTGGTATTTGATCACCTCTCCGGTTTTTATTTTTAACGCTATAAACTGAAAAAGGGCAACAATTTTGACTATATTTTTATGTTTTTGCTATAATAAATATCTCTAAATTTAATATATATATATATATATATATATATATATATATATATATATATATATATGTGTATATATATATATATATATATATATATATATATATTTCTTCATTAGTTTAGCCCGATATATATTTTTTTACATATTTTTGGTTAATAAAATTGCAGTAAGCGTATATTGATCGGTTTGCGCAAAAGTTATAGTGCCTACAAAATAGGGGATAGATTTATGGCATTTTTAATTATTTTTTACTAGTAATGGCGGCGATCAGCAATTTTTATTGGGACTGCGACATTGTGGCAGACAGGTCGGACACTTTTGACACTATTTTGGGACCATTGACTGTGGGGGGATGGGAGTGACTAGAGGAGGAGACATATCGCTGTTTCTAACTAATAGGAACACACGATCTGTCTCTCCTTTCCTGGCAGAACCGGGATTTGTGTGTACACACACAGATCCCCCTTCTGTCTCTCGTACCCATGATCGAGGGTGGCCGGCAGTCATAGCGACCGTCGGCCACGCAGTGCAGTGGGCACGCGCGCACGCCTGTCAAGACTCTTAAAGGAGCTGACGTACCCGTACGTCTTTTTGGGCAGGAGAGCCAACCTGCTGATGTATATGTACATGTGCCAGTCGGGAAGTGGTTAAATATGGTGGCTGCATTTGTTTTCTTTTTCAGTTTGTACTTTCCTTTAATTTCACCTGGTGATCCGTAACATCTATGAAGGAACAGTGGTTTCACTCTATTACACATGGGTCAGGATGTGTTTTGTATTTCACAGGGAAAGTTGACAACAGTTCTTAAATCCTAGTACACAAAGGATGAATATCAGCCAACATCGGCCTGTTTAATAGTAACCGGCCAACATTCGGCCCTTGTGTATGGCAGCCAGCCTGACAGAAGCCAGATGTTCAGGCGGCTTTTGTGAAAGGCTCATGACCAAAAAAGATCTGTCGACTGGCTCCTATTCAGCGCTCTCAACCAATGGCTGAGAGCGCTGACTGGAGCATTCTACAAGGGGGCCGTTCCCCTGTCAGAACACAATAGCACAGCAGGGGAGATCACTGTACTAACATCGTATTGTTAGTACATTGGTCCCCTGAGTTGAACGGAAAAAAATTAGTGGTATGTACGGGGCTTTAGATTTCAGTTTACAGCACTGTTAGACCTTGAACTGTACAGTATGGAAGAGCTAGTGTTGCACCATTGCCTACTTCACACGTAAGCACCATGGCAGACGGCACCCCTCCTTTGGCACTCGACTGCTGAATAGTTACATGGGTTTGTTTTCTTACAATTCTAGAACTGTAACCAAAAATTTGGAGCTTGTCATCTTCCACTTGCGTATGTTGCACTGCTATGGAACTGTTATCTTAAAACCAAGTTTGTTCACATAGTAACTCAATTTCACCACCAGTAAAGAAGTTAAAAGATAAGGAATGCCTCATCATTGTGTCACACAATTAAGTAAGCCTCAGCATGCCGAGAACACAGTCAATACCTGGGAGAGTATTAGCAGCCGGCTCAGGCGGGGATGAATTATGATCTGGAGTCAGCAGCTCTAACGTTGGAGTGTTCAGACAGGTTCCCCAGATGTACTTGCTAGGATGTCTGGGCTATCATTAAGTGGTCTTCAGACAGAGCTCGCCTGTGAACCAGATCTGTAACCTCTAGTAAAGCGAGGCCTCGCAAGTTGAATGTGAAGGCAAGTGTATTAGCTGAGTATTGAAATCATTATTCGTTGGAAGCTTGTTGTATGCAGCAGAACACCTTTACTTTCATGGAGAAATACATTACATGCCTTTTATCACAAAACAGGAAGAGAACACAAACAAGTGCATATAACACAATAAGGATGGTATTTACCCTCAATACCTTACCATAGGTAACACACTATCATACTACAGCATCACCTACTGAATAGCTAAATATAATGCATGTACACAGTCTCTGTATGTACGCAGATTGCTGTTGTTCTTCCAACAAGTGTTTGTCTGATCAGGCCTAATGGACAAAGATGTGCTGAGACCTATAAGTGAAAAAGAGTTGGTTGCATGGCGTTGGGCTATGTCATTCCATCCCTGCAAAGCTGAGTGGGCTCCTGGACCAGGAACTGGCTTAACAACCCGGTCCCTGCATTGCCCATCATACATATTTGGCAAAGACTTCACTGCAGGCCACTGTCTTGGGACTTGGCCATGAATCCCAGCTAAGGGGTGCTACATATATAGGCAGGCATAGTTCAGAAATTTTAGGGATAGGCAGGTACCAAAGTCTGCTTAAAATTTTTTTTCCATTCTTTATTGACTGAGCTCCTCTTTAGGTACAGTGGCCTGGATTCAGATACAATGGTGTATCTATCCACGGGCGTAACTTATCTCAGATACGTTACGCCGCCGTAACATAGGGCGAAAGTTCCGTATTCATAAAGAACTTGCGCCCTAAGTTACGGCGGCGTCCACCCGTCTAATTCAAATGTGGATCATGTGGGCGTGTTTTATTAAAATTTTGTGTGACCCCACGTATTTGACAGAATCCCAGTGCGCATGCTTGAAATTACATGGCAAATCGTCATTGCTTTTCGATGAGAACGTAACTTACGTACAGCCCTATTCGCGAACAACTTACACAAACGACGTAAAATTTTCAAAATTCGAGGCGGGAACGACGTCCATACTTAACATAGGATACGCCTCATATAGCAGGGGTAACTTTACGCCGGAAAAACGTAAACGACGTTTGGCTTTTGTTTTTAATCTGTTTTACAATAAATCGCGGAAATTCACTATGGCTCGTTTTTCTTCATTTTGTCCATGGTAATTTCTTCTGTTGGAGTCCATTCCTGGCCAGTCCCATCCAGGTACCAGTACAGACCTTAGGCCACCAAGTTTACTAAAACTCCACATGATCCTTTTTTTAAGACGAAGGGTCATGATGGTCTGGTAAGTAGGCACTTATCTCTACCTCTCACCGGGTGTTGCCAGTTTGATATCTGTTCCGTGGTGATGGTGTCTACTCTAAAGTTAACCATTTGATGCATGGACTTACCAATTGCTTATCATTTAGTGACCATTGCTGCATTTTTTGGACCTGTTTGCACTTTTTTTTTTGATGTTGTTATCATATAAGCACTTGCACTTTAAATCACTATTGTATTGTTCATGTTGACCTTATAGTTAACATATTGTTTCAAGCTAGAATTTGGAATTTGTTTATCACCTACTATTAGCGCACCCTTATTATTATACACCCCTCACAATGGATCAAAAACCTTAAAAAATGCTGTTGAGACACTTTTTTGAGAGTTTATCAACGTTTATCAGCGTTTATTGACGTTTAACGTTTTTAAGCGTTTTTTGTGGTCAGAAAAAAAGCTCATAAAATCGTGTTCAGACAACAGCCCATAAACTCCACTGGTGCATGCATGGACACATAGGATAGGATAGAGGGGAGTTTATGGGCTGTTAAATAAACGCTCCAAACTCCCAAAAACTGCAGTTTTTGAGCTTCAGTGTACATGAAGCCTAATGCCGCGTACACACGATCGGACAGTCCGATAACAAAACCATGGATTTTTTTCCGACAAAATGTTGGCTCAAACTTGTGTTGCATACACACGGTCACACAAATGTTGTCGGAAATTCCAAACGTCAAGAACACGGTGACGTACAACGCTACGATGAGCTGAGAAAAATTAAGTTCAATGATTCCGAGCATGCGTCAAAATGATTCCGAGCAAGCGTAGGATTTCTGTGCGTTGGAATTGGCTACAGACGATCGGCATTTCCAACAAGACCTTTTGTTGTCGGAAGATTTGAGAACCAGCTCTCAAACATTTGTTGTCGGAAAGCAAATGTCCGATGGAGCCTACACACAGTCGGATTTTCCGACAACAAGCTCACATCGAACATTTGTTGTCGGAAATTCCGACCGTGTGTACGCGGCATAAGAGTTTTTCAATATTGGATTTCCCAATAATAACCCACAGTTCCTTATGTTTATTGTTTATGTCATCTAGTTAATCTGAAATAACACATCAGTAGCAAATTCCTATTCCTTTATACTTCTTCACACAGCAGCTGGAATTCCTCAAATGTTTGTTATGAAGAACCTCAATTATGTGCTGTATAATTCCTGCTCCAAACCTGACACATACTAGTATCATACAGTATACATCGGAGTTTACAGCGCTCCTTCCCTGAAGAATGTGAGCAGCAGGACAGACAGACTGCAGAGAGACGGTATGGAAGCACACAGAGCAGATGTATCTTGTCATTGTACAGAACATTGTTTTTTTTATTATTATTTCATTCCCGTGGTGATATCATAGCATGGTACAAGGTGGTGCTCAGCTCAGTTACTTTTGTCTTTGTTAACCATTTTTTGCTGTGTTTTATCTAAATATAACATACATTTATGGTGTGTCATGCCATTCACTGACTTTACTATAAACCTCAAATTCATGCCCCATGTTAACCACTTCCAGACCTGTGCACGACGATGTACGTCCATTTTTTAAAGATTGATATCTCGGTAACGGCAGCAGCTGCTGCCACAACCGAGGTATCAATATTTAGTGTGCGCGGTCTGGTAAACGATAACGGCGGTCTCCGCGGCGGATTCGCCGCGAGATCGCCGTTATCGGTGGCGGGAGAGGGGCCCCCTCCCTCCCGCCGCTCTCCCGCGCCCTCCGCCGCTTACCGGAGCCGTCGGTAGCGGCGGAGGCGATCGGGACCGTTCGGCAGCTGAGCGGGGACGAGACTGAAGGAAAAATCTCCTTCGCCCGTCCCCATAGCTCTGCTGGGCGGAAGTGACGTCAAAACGTCAGTCCCGCCCAGCCTCTTAAAGAGACAATTTTTTTTTTTTGTCATTTGAAAAAATGACATTTCCAATTTTTTTTTTTTTTTTTTTGCATTTAAGCCAAAATATGAGATCTGAGGTCTTTTTGACCCCAGATCTCATATTTAAGAGGACCTGTCATGCTTTTTTCTATTACAAGGGATGTTTACATTCCTTATAATAGGAATAAAAGTGATACATTTTTTTTTTCAGTGTAAAAAGTAATAAAATAAATAAAAATAAATAAGAAAACAAAAAAAAAAAATTTTTAAATCACCCCGTCCCGACGAGCTTGCGCGCAGAAGCGAACGCATACGTGAGTAGCGCCCGCATATGAAAACAGTGTTCAAATCACACAAGTGAGGTAACGCCGCGATCGTTAGAGCAATAATTCTAGCCCTAGGCCTACTCTGTAGCTCAAAAAATGCAATCTCTAGAATTTTTTAAACATCGCCTATCGAGATTTTTAAGGGTAAAAGTTTGACGCCATGCCACGAGCGGGCGCAATTTTTAAGCGTGACATGTTGGGTATCATTTTACTCGGCGTAACATTATCTTTCACAATATATAAAAAAATTGGGCAAAATGTATTGTTGTCTTATTTTTGAATTCAAAAAAGTGAATTTTTTCCAAAAAAAGTGCGCTTGTAAGACCGCTGCGCAAATACGGTGTGACAAAAAGTATTGCAATGACCACTATTTTATTCTCTAGGGTGTTAGAAAAAAATAAATATATAATGTTTGGGGGTTTTAAGTAATTTTCTAGTAATTTTTTTTAGTCTTGCAAACACCAAATCTGAAAAACACCTAAGGTCTGGAAGTGGTTTTTAAAGGAGTCTAACACTAATTGATCTCCCTTTCCCAAAAATAAAATCATAATTATATTAACCACTTCAGCCCGGAAGGGTTTACCCCCCTTCCTGACCAGAGCACTTTTTGCGATTTGGCACTGCGTCGCTTTAACTCACAATTGCGCGGTTGTGCGACATTGCACCCAAACAAAATTGACATCCCTTTTCCCCCACAAATAGAGCTTTCTTTTAGTGGTGTTTGATCCCCTCTGCAAATTAATATTCTATAAAACTTCAGCGCAGCTTGCAAACAACTTCTTTAATAGAAGTCAATGCAGGCCGCTCTGAAGTCGCCCCCAAGTAGTATAGGAACCTTTTTCTAAGTCGGAGCGACTTGAGTCGTTCCGATTAGAGCGGTTCCATTGCACTGAATGAAGCATGACTTGTCAGGCAACTAAGTCGCCTGACAAGTCGCCCCGGTGTGAACCAAGCCTGAAAGACTCCATTCAAAATCAGATGTGTTTTTTTTTTGTTTTTTTGTTATTCAGCTTGGGGTGATCACTGCATTAATATCTTTTAAATACTACGTCAAGCAAACCTCAAAATGGAAAGAACATTTTTTTGTCAGCCAAAGTAGCTTGGGTATCGTGAAATATGAATGTTATCTTTGAGTCAGCAGCTGAAACAAAGAGAATACAGTGTCTTGCTGATGCAGGATTCAGAAATGAATTACTCAGAAAAGAATGTACTGATAGCTCAAAGAAAAACAGAGAAATGCGTTTGTGTGACTTCATTCTCACAAAACTATTTTATAGAATTGTGCAAATATATAAATAGAGAAAAACCCAATCCAACCTGTTCCTCATAGAAAGATTTGTCTTCTAATTATTATTATTATCATACAGGATTTATATAGAGCCAACAGTTTGCGCAGCGCTTTACATCAGGGAAGACAGTAAGTCACAATACAAATTAATACAGGAGGGATCAGAGGGCCCTGCTCGTTAGGCCCCTTTCAGACGGACGGCAGTTTTGCCGCAATTAAAAGCATGTACATTTTCAGTGAAATTCAAGGCTCTGGGCACTGCGATTAGCTGCATTTGTACATTGCGATTACGTGCGGTTACATGCGGCCGCGTTTACCTGCGGTAGTCATTTCCATAGCAACCCTTTTTATTTTTTTGATTATGATGTGCTTCCTGTTCTTTCTTTTTTTCTCACGCTGCTATCCGCAGTTGACACAAAAGACTGCGATTACATGCGTTTAAGTGCATATAGCTGCGCTAAATCGCACCTGGACGCATTCAATTCTATTTTTTCTATTCACACCAAACTGCATGCAACGAAATCGCAGCTAAACATTGTGTGTGAATGGGGCCATAGGAAAGCATTGTGTGCTTTTAGCTGCGGTAGAAAACTAGAAAATCCGCAGCTAAAAGCACCATTATATCCGTCCGTGTGAAAGGGGCCTTAGAGCTTACAATCTAGCAGCATTTAGCAATAGCTTTTTCACCTTAATGAATGTGGGTTAATTTTTTTTTTCTTGTTTTGGAAGGAATAAGAAGCATCAGTCATGTTTTTATTTCTTGAGAACGTGGGTTAATGGCACTGAAACCTTGCGTCTTTATTACATACGTATTATAGCTGGCGGCCAATAGTGGTGGTGGAACTATGGGGAATGTAAAAATAGGGGATGGCAACTTCTAATCCATCCCAAAGGTGTTTTATTGGGTTGAGGTCAGGACTCTATGCAGGTCAGTAAAATTCCTCCACCCCAAACTCACTCATCCATGTCTTTATAGACCTTGTTTTGTGAACGGGTCCAAATCATTTGGTGGCGAGGGGATTATGATGTGGGGTTGGTTTTCAGGTGTTGGGCTTGGCCCCTTAGTTCCATTGGGATTATGATATGGGGTTGATTTTCAACGGTTGGGCTTGGCCCCTTAGTTCCATTGGGATTATGATGTGGGTTTTTTTTCAGGGGTTGGGCTTGGCCCCTTAGTTTCATTGGGATTATGATGTGGGGTTGTTTTTCAGAGGTTGGGCTTGGCCCCTTAGTTCCAGTGGGATTATGATGTGGGGTTGTTTTTCAGGGGTTGGGCTTGGCCCCTTAGTTCCAGTGGGATTATGATATGGGTTTTTTTTTCAACGGTTGGGCTTGGCCCCTTAGTTCCATTGGGATTATGATGTGGGGTTGTTTTTCAACGGTTGGGATTTGCCCCTTAGTTCCATTGGGATTATGATGTGGGGTTGTTTTTCAGAGGTTGGGCTTGGCCCCTTAGTTCCATTGGGATTATGATATGGGGTTGATTTTCAACGGTTGGGCTTGGCCCCTTAGTTCCATTGGGATTATGATGTGGGGTTGTTTTTCAGGGGATGGGCTTGGCCCCTTAGTTCCAGTGGGATTATGATGTGGGGTTGTTTTTTAGGGGTTGGGCTTGGCCCCTTAGTTCCAGTGGGATTATGATGTGGGGTTGTTTTTCAGGGGTTTGGCTTGGCCCCTTAGTTCCACACTCCTTAACCTTGTGGACAGCCTTCCCAGAAGAGTTGAATCTGTGATAGCCGCAAAGGGTGGGTCAATTCATTAATGAACCCTACGGACTAAGACTGGAATTCCATTAAAGTTCATGTGCGTGTAAAGGCAGGCGTCCCAATACTTTTGGTAATATAGTGTATGTATTACATTTGTGTATTTAGCCGTTTGCCTGTAGTTCAGCTTTAAAGAATGTTTCTGGAAAAGTATTTAATAAAACAGGCAGATATTGTCTCCTCATATGTTACGACCTGCACTTTTAGTGATTTACTAACTATCCCAGTTAGGCAGCCAATCTGTCCCAAAGGCTTAATCCGTTAATGGAGAGATGATCCCTTTTAATTGCATCTCTAAATATGTTGCTGTTTCATAGTTTTTTACTTAACTCCAGAGCAAGGTTTTTTTTTTTTTTTGTTATCTTATTACTTGGCTAATTTCTGCACAGAGAAATAAAATTAATGTTGAGTAGTAGATGTGTCATGTTTTGGAAGAAGTAGGAAAACTGTGATCAGATGATGAGTCTTAGTCACTAATAAATGTGTTTGTTTTTTACCGTTTTGCCCCATCAGGCTATGGCTGAGGTTATATGTGCCATTCAGCTGACAGCTTCCCAAATTATTGTATTACAGGTGAAGCAATTATATAAAGGAATTAAATATTTTTCAAGGTATTAAAATCTCATGTAGCACCCCGGGATTAGGCAGGGTTGCTAACAAATTTAGTTATGCTAGTTGGTAATTAACCTGGCTAATTAGTACTTGTATCCACAAACTTTCTGCCCTAAGCCTGAATATGGTGCAATTCTCTTTTTTTTTACCTACTACATGTGGTACACCATGTGTATTGTTTGTCCTTCACTATTACCCCACCTATCCCAGATTTTGCCAGGATATCCACTCTAATGCCGCATACAGACGATCGGACACTCCGACAACAAAGCTGTGGATACATTTCAGACGGATGTTGGCTCAAACTTGTCTTGCATACACATGGTCACACAATTGTTGTCAGAAATTCTGAACGTCAAGAACGCGGTGACGTACAACACTACAACAAGCCGAGAAAAATGAAGTTCAATGATTCCGAGCATGGGTCAAATTGATTTCGAGCATGCGTAGAATTTTTGTGCGCCGAATTGTGTGCACACAGTCGGAATTTCCGACAACAACTTTTGTTGTCGGAAAATTTGAGAACCAGCTCTCAAATTTTTGTTGTTGGAAATTCCGACAGCAAATGTCCGATGGAGCATACACACGGTCGGATTTTCCCGACAACAAGCTCACATCGAACATTTGTTTTTGGAAATTCCGACCATGTGTACGCGACATTAGGCTTAAGAGTAATTTTTTTCTGCAAATTCTGAGACGTAGGTTCCCTTGGCAGGGGGAGGATGTAGCACCCTGGAATTAGGCAGGGTTGCTAACAAATTTAGATATGCTAGGTGGTAAATAACCTGGCTAATTAGGAAATGTATCCACTGACTTTCTGCCCTAAGCCTGAATATGGTGCATTTCTCTCTTCTGTCAATAGGTGACACTGCTGCCTTTGGCATTAGAATGACAAGACCACAGTGAGTTCAAGTTGTAAATAGGCATAATTTCTCAGCCAATCATATTTGTGGCTAAGTATAGGTGGCGAGTCTTTTTAAGGGGATTTGAGTCAGGTGATCAGTGTTCTTTTAGCCCCAGGTTGAGGCCTGGGGGTTGTATGTGAAGCAGCATCTAAAGGTTAGGCCTAAGCCTGAGGCCTAGCCACGTGTGTAGACTGAGGCTAAGCCAGAGGGGAGCCTGATCATTGCAAAGGTTTAGCCGGGCAGTGAACTAATTGTTGCCAAAGGTGAAGGAGAAGCAGTTGCCACATGGGACAACCACTCCTGTTAACTGGGGGAAAGTGAGAAAAAAAGGTCAGAGATAAAGGGGACACCATCACCAGTAAGGGACAACTACTTCTGTTATCAGAGGCCAGGTTTGTGAAGTCTGAAGAAGTACCAGAGCAGCCTTTTTCAGTAGCCGGGGAGGGTGATCAAATTGGGAGAGCTTCAGCGTTTAAGTCAGGGACCCAGCGGGTGAGCATGGAATACACTTGAAAAGGATTCAGCGGGTTAGCTGAGAGCCAAGCCAGGGACCCAGAAGGTAGCGTACGCGACGCTTGGAGTGTACAGCGGGTTAGCTGTGGAAGAGCTATGGGGAACCAGCAGGCAGCTGAGATCTGAAGGTCTGGTGAGAAGACTGGGAGCTCAGTGAGAAAAGTTACAGCGGGAGGCTGTGAGATGGAGGTCAGGTCCTACACAATGGGGATACCAAGTCTGGTATGTGTACAGATCTGTGTTGAAGTCAACCTACAAGTTCAGAGCAGCTGCTCTACAAATACAGCGCTGCAACCAGCTTAAAGGCCCTCAACCTGTATAGTTGTCTGGCTATTCTGTCTCGGAGTCTGCCAGTTGCTATTGCATCAGCCTAAGGGTGTTCAGGCCCTAACCCTCTCTTCCCAAGTTCTTGTTAAGAGACAATAAATCTCTGTTGTTCGCATTCAAAAAGTGACTGGCGCCCAATCATTCTATCTTGCATTACACACACTATGCTCCGTTGAAAACAGCCTATTGAGGATAATGAGATTCTTCAACTTCAGCTTTATTGCAATTCTAGAATCGGAAGATAAAATGCTTAGGTGTCAATGGAGGCTCAGACAGTACTTGCTGTATAAGAGTTCACTGATTATTTTTCTTGCTGTCTAGAGTTAGTCTATAACCTCAATTTTTATTAACCAAAAGAGTCTAGACAACATCTAAATACAAAAATAAACAATCTGACCGACATTTCATTCTCCAAATGCACCACTCTATAAACAGGTGATAAAATTACTAGAAAGCCATTAAAAGCGGATCAGTACAAGGGACAATTTGTGAATTTGGGGTTTATAGAGAGACTGAAAAGCAACTAAATATATGATAGCCAGTCCTGATAACAACGCATAGATCACCGGTTTTGTAAATATAATGGTGACTTCAGAGCTTCCGTATATTATAATGACATGAGTTCATCTAAACCAGCTTTGACCTCTTGGCTTGGAACAAGTTTATGAACCAGCTTTAGTGCTTTTGTAATGTTTTGTGCATCACAGAAACTTCCACCATTGGCTGACTCTGATGGATGGCTCTCCAGAAAGCTGAATTATCCTTGACTGAACGCAGATGGCCTAGTAAAAAAGGAATCATTCCAACAGAGACTTTATCAGTTGTTAAAAGTTCAGCCGGGACCATACTTCCTTGTCGCTAGGCCGAGACAGCAAGCCTTCTGTTTCAGCACCATATCACATATTGTCCTAATGATTCCGCACAGTACACTAGAGGCCAGATAAACGGAGTGATATTAATGAGTTTTGGCAGGATGGGTATGGTGCACTGTTACCAGGATGCTCAGCCAATCATCCCTGGAGGAAAAATATTTCCTTATGATTATCTTGCTACATTATTTTAGTGAGTTTGTGTTTGATTAATTCAGATTTTTCCAGCCTGGCTATGACCTGGATAAAACAATTGTATATATCACGTAGTAAAAACAGTTGTCTTATAGCAGTTAATGTGTTGGAGAAATGTAAGTCTATAAGGTTTCCTAATACTGGCTACCAGTTTTGGCAACGCTGAACTCAGGGAATCAGCTCAATACACATATTGTATATGAACTGTATTCTCTGTCAAAGGATTTGTATTCCGTTCAGCCACTTTTGTAAATAATACATTCTGCCAGACAGCTTAGCCAGGAGAGTGACTCCACTTGGAGTTAAAAGCCAACGGGCTCACCATTTGTCATTTTCTCATTCTGGAACAAGAGTGATCCTGTATCGGTAATCAAGTCAGTCTGTAGTGGACAGGGCCAGAGTTTGGGTGAGTTTTGCAGCCAGAGATGCTTCCCCCCCCCCCCTTTTTAATGTGCTGGACATTAATTATTTACTTTTGCTCAATCTGGAGTAAGGCTTTAGACACTTGAGTCCAGTGTGCCATTTTGAACTCACATCAAAACACTTCATCCTAGTACAGAGTAGAACTGCTGATGCTCTGTGCCCAGCCTCTCCCTGAAGCAGTAGATTCCTGCTATAGTAATCTATTGCTAACTGATTGCAACCAGCAGTAGATCACAAGTAGATCACAAGTAAAAGTGAACTTATAATAAAAAAAAAATTCTACCAAAATTAATGATGTCGACTGATCTGGATGACATTTGTTTTTATTCACAAGCATCAAATGCTCACATAAATGTAGCACCCTCTACTTTAGATAGGTGCTATAAGTAGGTTTTTTGTAAGTGCAAGTACATTTTATGAGGCCTAGCAGTAATCTAGTCCTGTTTGTTTTGATCTGTGTGGGCTGGGAGTGGCACAGAGTAGGCTGGTGACTCACAGATAGCATTATCTTTCGGTTACCTCCCTTCTGCTTCTAGAAGATTGTAGAAGGAAGGAGGGGAAGAGAGGTGGTGCTGTCTGGGGTGTCTAAGGAGCCCTGACCAATCCCCAACCTGGATTGGCAGGGGCAGGCCTCCTGAAATACCTGGGGTCAGCCAGGGTGGGGAGGAACTGTCAGGAGGAAGAAGCCGGAGATGGAGCACTAAGTTGTCGGGGCCTTTGAGGCACTACCCTGTCTGGGGGGGTCAACCTTGGGCCTGAGGGGTTCGGGTGCAAGTCGAGCCTTGCTGAGAAACAAAGAAGGATCTGAACAGGAGTCACAAGAGAGGAACTGAGAAAGACAACGGGATCTAGTGTTGCCGGGCAAGTCTTCAGGAGGGATACAGCCGAGTGCAGCCAGGAGGACTGGTGAGTGACAGGCACAGTTGGGAGAGCTGGGGAGGCATGCTGGAGCGGACTGGGAGTATGCAGTCCAAGATGGATGTAGAGCCAGCAGGAGAGACTGTGATGTCATGGGCAGTAGATTTGGGCATCTGCAGCCAGGAGGGCTGGCAGGGCTTGAAGAGGGCTGATTGGGACCAGTAGCCCACCAAGGTCAGCTAGCACTAAAGACTTTCCTATTTGTTGCTACACTAAAGGGGCCCATGGTCCCTGCCTGCAAATGGCAGTTGCTAAGGTCTGACAGAGTCAGAGTTGGACCTACCATGTGCTAGCTGTACCAGGAACCAAGTATTGTACAGGAGAGAGAGAAACAGTCTACAAATAAGTATTGTGCTGGAGGAGACTGACTATTAGTTCCACAGGCGCCAGCCCATCTGGAAGCGAGGGGGGCGGTGCCACACCCTGGAGGAGAACGAAAGTTCACTGCTAGCAGCAGACACCACAAGGCAGAGGAATATGGCAGAGTGTAGTAATTTCCTCCCAGCGTTGACATGGGTGCCAGAGCGGGCACTGGTGGACACTGGCATTTGATTGGAGCACCGCAGGGGATTCACCCTGTGGATGGCAGATAGGATGGAGTGGCTCTGTCTTCTGTGTCCTGAGTGCCAGATACTGACTGTGGTGGTCAGTGCTTAGGTCTGGTGTGGCCATTGCAGCAAACCACTGACAAGGCTAGCATCTGCCCAGCAGAAACCACAGTACTTCAATGTGGACCTGCACTCAGGACTCTGCCGTTTGCAGCCACTGAAGTCCCGGAAGGCCAGAAAGGGCCTTGGAACATCCCCTAAAGGCGGAGTGGAGTTGCGGCCTGGTGACTCCCCCACAAAGAAAGAGGACATAGGTGGAGAAGAATAGACTGTCATGGCCTGCAACCTGGTCAGGGACTCAACAACTGTGAGTACTGCCATGCAGGAGCTAGATGTCCTTAAAATGCCAGCTGCGTCTATGTCTGTTGCTATCCCGGTCCAGAAGAAGCCAGTGCTGAAGGAGGGTGCGCCCTGAGGCAAGCTGGACCGGGAGTGTGATGGCAGGACAATAGATTGGGGTTCCCCGAGACTACTGGCGGAGTTTGGATCTATGGAGAGGCTGGCGGGGTGGTCATCCCATGATGAGAGTTCAGATGAGGAGGAATGGGAGACGGGAAGATCTCACCCCTTGCAGATTCAATCAGAAGCAAGAGATGGACCAGAGCTGGTTCTGGAACCAGAGGAAGCCGTAGGAACCCCCATACATAGCAGTCAGCTTTTCAGCAGCAGGCCACAGGCCATCCACCACCCAGACCAGGGCACCCACTTATCGCCAGTGGGTTTTGAGATCTCTGGATACCTGCATCTCGCCGGTAAAAGGGAAACCTAAGGAGCTGCCCCAGTTTTCCCAAATCCAGTGGGAGGTACAGAGGAGGGTTGCCTTGGAGTGGGGCCTGGACTACCCCTTTGTCCCTCCTAGGTCATTGACATCATCAAGAGCTCATGGGGAGAGTGAGAGTATGACATGATCTGGGACTTCTTGCATGACCCCAAGCCTCTGCAGGTGCCGGAGAGTGATGCCTGGACCGTGCTATCTAGGGCTTGCTATATACAAAACCGGTGCTCATTGTGAAGGCAGGTCGGCCTACCAAAAGCCACTTGGTTGCTGTCTGGGAGGAAGGGGGAGTTAGGAGGAGACTGCCTGACCCATACTTTTACGCCTGAGAGACTGTAGGGGAACAAGAGTGTTCCACATGGACTGCTGGAGTGTAGCAGAGTGTGCCTTCTTCCCTGACTTTGCAGGAACAGTTTAGCTTGCTACCCTGAGACACTGAGAGTAAGGTCTGTCCTTGGAACTAATTTCTTCTAGACACCTGTCTGTTTAGGGAGGGGCCCCTCCCATTAGGAATACCAGAAGAGGACCATTCACGCTTGTATATATGTTTTTTTCTTCCCTATTGTTCTGTTAGCAGGTTATAACCCCTTCTGACAGAACAAGATACAGAAAAAAATTTGTGTGTTTTTGCTTTATATTTCTGTTGGCACAATGCTAACCACCTCCCAACAGAAATAATGTATAGTGTACAGTTAGGCCTGAGCGTAGGATGTACTATTTTTTTGGTCTTCTCATAGGACCTTTCCGGGATGGGATAGCTTTCCATCCCCACCCTCTGGCTGAAGTCAAGAATTTTGTTGCGAGCGAATTATCTTTCTTGATGGAGAGATGTTCTGGCCTTAATGTATATACTGTTAGCTGCAGGGATTTGTAGTTAGGAGTGCCTTATTCATACTGTACAGTATGACTAACTACAGATCCCTGCAACTAACAGTATATACATTAAGGTCAGAGCATATTTCCATCAAGAAAGATACTCTGCCCACAACAAAATTCATGATTTTCTAGCTGTAGTAAATAAACCCCATTGTGTATTTAAAAGTGGGTTATGCCTGTACAGATGTAAATTAGAGATATATATTTATATTTTTGTACGTAAATTGTTTGTACAGTTCCCCATCCAAGTCATTTCCCTTTTCCCCTTCCAACTTATTTTATGGGATGCCCTTTTTTCAAAATGTTCCTAGCTAAGGGACCAGCTGGTTTCGGGTGGGGGGTGAGTGTAGCACCCTCTTCTTTAGTTAGATGCTAGAAGTAGGTTTTTGTAAGTGCAGGCAAATTTAATCAGGCCTAGCAGTAAGCTAGGCCTGTTTGTTTTGATCTGTGTGGGCTGGGAGTGGCTCAAAGTAGGCTGGTGACTCACAGATAGTATCATCTTTCAGTTACCTACCTTCTGCTTCTAGAGGATTTTAGAAGGAAAGAGGGGAAGAGAGGTGGAGGTGTCTGGGGTGTTCTAAGGAGCCCTGACCAATCCCCGACCTGGATTGGCAGGGGGCAGGCCTCCTTAAAGCGGGAGTTCACCCATTTCTAAAAAAAAAAAATTTCTTCCCCTAGATTCCTGCTCGTTCGGTCTAGGGGAATCGGCTATTTGTATTAAAATATGAGCTGTACTTACCCGTTTTCGAGCTGCATCTTCTTCCGTCGCTTCCGGGTATGGGTCTTCGGGAGCGGGCGTTCCTTCTTGATTGACATTCTTCCGAGAGGCTTCCGACGGTCGCATCCATGGCGTCACTCGTAGCCGAAAGAAGCCGAACGTCGGTGCGGCTCTATACTGCGCCTGCGCACCGACGGTCGGCTTCTTTCGGAAAATCGTGACGCGATGGATGCGACCGTCGGAAGCCTCTCGGAAGACTGTCAATCAAGAAGGAACGCCCATTCCCGAAGCCCATACCCGGAAGCGACGGAAGAAGATGCAGCTCGAAAACGGGTAAGTACTGCACATATTTTAATACAAATTGCCGATTCCCCTAGAGAAAACGAGCAGGAAGCCAAGGGGAAAAAGTGCCCTCTAAGGGTGAACCCCCGCTTTAAATACCGAGGGTTAGCCCAGCTGGGGAGGAGTTGTCGAGTGGAAGAATCTGGACATGGAGCACTAGGTTGTTGGAACCTGACTTAATCGTTACCAATTTACATAACCCATTTTCGGTTCAAGGATACAAAAGTGTTTAAACATTAACATTATTATTTTTATTAATCTGATACTTTATTGAGGTTATAGATTTCCCTTTAAACAATCTAGTTTGTGCCTTTGATGCTTTGAATCTTCTTGAAGCTATGAAATGACAGTGGATGCATGCATAGTGGAAGTGCTTTTTCCAGCTGTCATGCCTCTATTATATTTATTCAACAAAGAGCTAATAAATCCTATGGTATTCCTGACCTCCTCAGAGGATGAATCATGTAAGAATATGTAGAGCTTGACATTCTACAAATATTTTCAGGTTATGTGGATAATGAGCCTCTCCAGAGACCCTTAATACACTTTGCTACAATGGATAATGGCATTTATTACAAAAGTAGAATTGACTCCTGTGTAGATGCCATTTTACAGGTCTACCATGTAAAATTACATTTACTTTGGGGTAATCTTGTAGAGAGACATATTTAAACATTGCCAGGGAAGACAAATTAACGTTTTCCTATTTACATCAGTGTTCCTAGGATCAATGCTAATGCACCATTTAAAATGCCCTTCTGAATAAGCCACCTTCCACCCATCGAACACCTAAATAAAGGTTTCTATTTAGCATAAAACAGGGGTGTCCAAACTTTTTTCAAAGAGGGCCAGATTTCAAGAAGTGAACATGTGTGAGGGCCGACCATTTTGCCTGACTGCAGTCCGCAGATGCAGAGATCGGGAATAGTCACAGTGCCTGTGGTTGGCTCTGCACGCTGTCAGCTTCATAGTGGTTCTGGCACATCAACTTCTGAACACGCCCCAGCAACACGCCCCGGCTCATCCTAACAATGAGCACGGCGCTCTGGATTTGTTCAGCTAAAGATGATAGATATATTCACAGCAAACCATACAAAACAAGCTTGAGCTTGGGGGCCACAGATGTATATATATATTTAAATTCCAAGTGGGGGCCACATCAAACCGGAACATGGGCCATTTGGACATGCCTGGCATAAAACATAATTGGGCCTATGCATAGGAAAGAAGAGTTATAGGTGACAGCACCAGAAAAAAATATTTTCTCCTTTGGCAATATTTTGGTACTTATCAGTAAATGAAACAGAAGACCTCTGTGGGGGTCATTTTATTGTTTTACTCTCTTTGTCCCATTGGGGAGATTTTCTTTCACTTGCTGTTTTGAAGATGCTACAAGAAGTGAGAAGAAATCATTTCAAAGTTAGCTAAATGCTCCTTTTACATAGTTATAATCAGAAAAGCCATCCCCATTGTTTTATTTCTCCTTACCTCCTTTTCTGGTGACAACCCAAAAATGGTGTTAGAAATCAGCACCTGTATACATGTAATGGTAAATTTAGATTGTATAAACAGATGGGAACCCCAAAGTAAAAACAGAAGGGTTAGGGCAATAATATGCAGTAAAGTTCTTGCTGAAAGTTCAGCCATCACTGAGTGGGGCACAGCTTCTGTCCATGTCAATGATACACAAAACATGTTAACGAAAATGGGGACAAAAATTGTAGACCAGTCACGTTTCATAACTTTTTATTACAGTTTAAGCAGCATATTTACAATTATTGGCCACAAAACCAGTGCAGCCCTCACAAATATCAAACTCCTTCCTGGATTTGAACATGACACCTTCTCTCTGAAATATCTTACATTAGATATTTATTTAGAGCATAACTATCTAGCTATTGGTCTTTAGGCTGGAGGAGACTGTTGATGGCATTTCCAGGTCCATTTTATTGTTAACACAATCCAAAGAGAATTAAGTATTATGTCAAACTTCACAATTTGGATTTGTGGTGGCATGATTGCCAGAGAAACCCATGTGCCAAATAAGGGTGATCCACCAACCCCTGTTTCCAAAATACTTGAGTGCCCTGAACGATATGGGCAAGCAGACATGCAGGCAGGATGGTTCTCCTGTACGCTTGGTACTATGGAAGATGCCTCCTCATAATGTCTGGGATGGGGGTCTGTAGTATGGAGCTACTCTAAGGCCCCGTACACACGACAGAGGAACTCGACGTGCTTGGCACGTCGAGTTCCTCGTCGAGTTTTGGGATGAAGCCGCCGAGGAGCTCGGCGGGCCGGCTTCTCCCATAGAAGAACGAGGACAACGAGAAAATAGAGAACATGTTCTCTATTTTCTCGTCGAGTTCCTCGGCGGCTCCATCGAGCCAAAACTGTACAGACGACAGAGTTTCTCGGCAGAATCCGGGTTTTGACCGAGTTTCTCGGTGAATTCTGCCGAGAAACTCTGTCGTGTGTACGAGGCCTAATATTTGCTAAGTAGCCCACAGTGGCCTTCAAGGATATACCGGTAGCTGGAATCCGAGCCCTTTTCACTTAATTATCTGGACAGTGCTAATCTAGACATTTATGCTCACTTTATCTCTATCTGTAGTCACAGAGCTAATTGTTTTCAAGAAATCAATAAGACATTTTCCAGAGATAAATTGTGCCATGGAAATTTTGAAAGCAAGTTTGATCCCCAAGCATAATTAACAGCAGATTGCCTGCTCCTAATAAAAGCTGTAAAATAAATTAAAGTCTACAAAAAATAATTCTTCAATGCAACATTTTATAATAAAAATACAAAAACATTCCACCCGCTCACACTTGCACACTTTCAGGAATGGTAATCTATTGCTGGACTTCTTTATGTCCCAGACATAGTCTACTGGGGCATCACTGGAATGTTCACCAACTTTTTCAAAGGGAAAAAATTGTAGAAGAACCTTGGTAGTGATATACAGTAGTGGTCTAAGGCCTCGTACACACGATAGGTTAAACAGAGGACAGCGGTCTGATGGAACGATTTCATTGGTCAAAACTGATCGTGTGTGGGCCCCATAGGTTATTTAACCATCGGTTAAAAAAAAGCCAACTTGCTTTAAATTTAACCGATGGATTCCTAACCGATAGGTCAAAACCGATCGTTAGTAGGCACAACCATTGGTTAAAAATCCACGCATGCTCAGAATCAAGTCGACGCATGCTTGGAAGCATTGAACTTCGTTTTTTTCAGCACGTAGTTGTGTTTTACGTCACCGCGTTCTGACACGATCGTTTTTTTAACCGAAGGTGTGTAGGCGCGACGGACCATCAGTCAGCTTCATCGGTTAACTGATAAAAATGGTCCATCAGACCGTTCTCATCGGATGGACTGATCATGTGTATGTGGCTTTAAACTTCACAACCTTCTAAATTAGAGCTACAAAAGGTGGAAAAATGGAAGCTTGGGGTGTGTCCAGAGTAATTCAGCTTAAAAATTCTATATTATACTGAAAATATGATAGCAAGGGTTTGATTATTTTCTGTGATACCCACCCCTCCTTTCATTTACCCACTTTTATACCCCTATTTAATATTCATGTGATAATTCGGATATGGAAAAGTAGCCTTGAAAACATCAAAATGTTAAATCTGACTAGGCACAGTGAGAAAATAATTCCAGTTCTTAGTACTAACAATGTAACACATAACACATTGGATCCAATGAGCTTTTTAACATGCAACAATAAAGCCTAGGGTAGCTTGAAAAAAAAAATAAAGAAATGTTCCCATCATCGGATGAAATAACTACGATTTTTCCATTCTAAAGTTGTGTATGCATATACATTAAACACTTAGAGCGTTCTCTCAATTTCACTTGAAAACCAAAATATTTAAACATATATTCAATTAAAGAAGCACAAATAATAGAAATGGCATGTATAGTAATCTATCGCATTCAGTAAGAAGTCATCATTTTCTGATTTAACTGAACCTAGTTAACTTGGGTAACTGCACTTTGAACATCTTCACTGAAATTAGATGTATTGGATAACTTAAGCAAATTAAAACTTCAATTAACTTTAAGTTATATTGAAACTGATCAGGAATTGAAAATTAGAACCATTTATACACCACAGTTTAAATTGTTTTTTTTATAGTTTTGGATTGATTATGGAAGTAATATAACCCCTGTCTTATTTGTGTGTCTTTGGAGAGATTTGTCCTCATTTTCTGTTCTGGTAACACAACCAGGAATTGGCTTCAAATTAAGGGGAAATTTCATTTTAGAGAGGTGTCAAAGATGTCTCTCTATTCCTGTCCAGTGACAACTATAAAATGTTGGATTTCACATCACATTCTTCCACTATTTGTCTCCCTGACAAATAGAAAGAGTGAATCCCCCCAGCAAGGACACAGACAGCAATAAAAACTTGACAGGGGTTCCAATCTTTTCCTACTGTATACAAAACTGAAACAAATTGGGCTATACATACATTTTAAACATATCAATGTATGGACTCCAGGCAGAATTATTATTGCTTATTGTTGGAGGGACGCTAGCATTGTGAAGGACACATCTACTTCTCACATACCCACAGGTCTCCGGCAGTATTATCCATCTCCTGTAATGACCCTTTGGGATGGAATGAACATAGAATCTGGCCCTAAGATTGTAGCTGTTGTATCACTCTGCTTTGGTCCTTAAAGACTAGTGTTAGATTGTGGGTTTGATAGAGTCATAGGCTTTACATTTGGGGTTAGGCTGAGCATTGGTGCAAGGGTTAAGAAGTAAATAAAGGACTGGGGTAGATTGAAAGGTGGGGGTGAATTAGGGGCTAAAATGATGTTAAAAGTTAACATGAATCATGAGTTAAGTTTTTGCAGTTTTTGGAGATGACTACTGCCATAAGAAAGCATTGTATGTGCTATTATACTCATGTGATAACACAGATAGTTCCCGATCGGCTTTGAACATGTACAGTTTTATGTTCTGATAAATTTGTGCCAATGCAACAAAGAAAAGTGCTCCAATATCTGGAAGCCCATAATAACAATAGTCTTGTAACGTTAATGGCATGGTTTTTACATGATGCAGATGAATGGAACCAAATTTACTGCCTATTAAAAAGATCTGAGATTTTTGGTGCCCACTGAAATTGCATATTAAGACATTCTCCAGAATTGTTTACATGTTTGTATAGTTCAAGGTGCTATAATATATTTCCCTTTATTTTCACCATTGTGTTAGGTGAAGCCTGTGCAATTGAAACTATGAACAGACTCAATGTTTAGTAATTCACCTGGAAAAAGTGGTGGCTTTGATATCACACCATGACATGAGATAACCAATACACATTTGTTTTTCATGCTGCATACAGCACCACATCCTCACTGGTTAAATAATTAACAAACAGCACAGAGATAACAAGGCCAAACATAGCCATTCACTAGACAATTTGTCCCGCCAATTAGCAGAACTTTCTTTGCAAACTGTCTCTCGTACAATGGCTGTACAGAATCCCACTTCTCCTGTAACATGCCAGGAGCCCTCCAGTTGGTTGTTTTGGAAGCTTTATATATAATGTTGTAGAGGTTTAAGTCCACTGGGGTCTTTGGCCCCACCACCTAAAGAGCCAGTTGTAGCTTGGTCATATTTCTCTGGTGCATATTGTGATGGCGGACCAACTCATCTGACCTGGCAAACTTCTTCTGACAGCTGGGCCATCTACAACTGAAAGGCTTTTCACCTGTTGACACAGAAATGTCCAGTTATCATGGAGGAAAACCTTATCAGCATGAATGTACAAACAAGAAAAAGTAGACATAAGGCTAAATGTGTCTGAACAGTCTGAATGAAAGTTGTCTGATATGACTGATTTTGACATGTTTGTTTGATGTGTAGTGCTATGAAAAATTGAGCCAGATGTTCTTGGATTATAGGCATCTGAAAAAAAAGTGTTATGCCGCGTACACACGATTGGACATTCCGACAACAAAACCGTGGATTTTTTTCCAACAGATGTCGGCTCAAAACTTGTCTTGCATACACACGGTCACATAAATGTTTTTGGAAATTCCGAACGTCAAGAACGCGGTGACGTACAACACTACGACGATCTGAGAAAAATTAAGTTTAATACTTCGATCATGTTTCGAATTGATTCTGATCACGCGTAGAATTTTTGTGCGTTGAATTGTGTACACACGGTCGGAATTCCCGACAACAACTTTTGTTGTTGGAAAATTTGAGAACCAGTTCTCAAATTTTTGTTGTCGGAAATTCCGACAGCAAATGTCCGATGGAGCCTACACACAGTCGGATTTTCGACAACAAGCTCACATCGAACATTTGTTTTCGGAAATTCCGACCATGTGTACGCGACATTAGGCTTAAGAGTAAAAAAATTTTCTGCAAATTCTGAGACGTAGGTTCCCTTGGCAGGGGGAGGATGTAGCACCCTGGTATTAGGCAGGGTTGCTAACAAGCTCACATCTAACATTTGTTGTCGGAAATTCCATTAGTGTGCAATCTGTATGGTGCCATGGACCAGTTTTACCATTTGTTGTTGGAATAAATAATTGGTTGTCAAAGAACAGGTCCTGAACCGCAAAAATAAATCCTATATGTGTGAAAAGATAAGTAAATTCTGGGGATGTCTTTAAACTATTAAAGAATATGTCAACCCAAAATGTCATATTCCTGATAAACGCCTGCTGTGCCATGTACTTGTATGAAAAAGTATCCTGTTCTGTTTGTATTGCTTCCTTTGTGTAAAATATCTGGTGTTCCTGCCAGTCCAAAAACTGAAGGGAAAGGGGCCAAGACAGTTTATGATGACCCCGCTAATTACTGCATGGTCTGGTCCACTTTAGATTAAGGTAAGGTTCAAAGTCAAAGATTATTTAGTGGTGGAGTTTTTAGGCTTCGGGTGAGGTGAGGGTTTAGTTTGAGGTGTAGGCTAAGTTAAGGTGAGAGATCAAACTTTTTTTTAAACTATGCAGGTGTTTCGTCAGATTTGACAACCCATCAGAATTGGTAATGGAAGTGACGTTCCATCGCCGCCATCTTGCTACACCCCAGACTCCTCCTTAGTAAGGATACTCTGAGAAGGGGGAAAGCAGACATCTTGTTACACCCACTGGAGTTTTGCATTTTACACGAATTTTTAACAGGAAAGTGAGTTTGTATAGTAAAATACAGTACTTAGAAGTCCGTCTGACTGGTAAGATGTTGAACCCTACTAATCTCTGCCCTATAGCCCCCAGAATTGCTACTATTACAATTACAAGGGGATGCCTACCCTCCCTTTTTATGACTGGAATGTATGTGGAAAACACTCATATACGGTACATCCCTGTTTGCTCAGAAACAGAAAGATTCCAAGACGAACAGGGACCGATAAGTATGTAGAAGCCATATATGATATCCATAGTGTCCACTAATGAAAGTATGTCTTTGTTCCTGTGATAACTTCTGTAAGTGTTGTGTTATAAAACATTATTATCAGACACATTTTACTAGTTTACAGAAATTACAAACAGCAGGAAAATTCAAGAAAATATAAATGTGAATAAAGGTTTACGCACTTGTTTTACCTGTATGAGTCCTGGTATGTGTCTTTAGGTGGTCGGACCGTGAGAACTTTCTCTGGCAAGTTTTACACTGGAAAGGTTTCACACCTGAAGACAGAATTAGAGGATTTAAAGTATATGCAAACCCTAACATCCAGCTTCTTTTATTTGATTCCTGTCCACTCTGTGCTGAAATCTTATCAGACTTTCCCGGTTCACCTCTGCTGGGCTACAGACTACTTCCCCTATGTTACAGAGATAATGAGAGGGAGACCTGTTCTGGAGTCTTGTCTTAGGGTGACTGACAATGCTGTTTCTTCATAAATACAGTACAGTGAGTGGGTTTTGTCACCCTAGGACAGGAAGTGAGTTACTGGCGTGAATCAAGTTTTCTTTAGGTTTAATGATTTGGGAGAAATTTGTCCCCAATTTTCATCTTTGCCTTAATGTTGGGGATAATCACAATGAGTGTTTTAAAGACTTAGGGCAAGATTCAGAGACGTTTACGGCGGCGTATCAGTAGATACGCCGTCGTAACTCTGAATCTACGCCGTCGTAGATTTAAGCGTATTCTGGAAACCAGATACGCTTAAATTAGGCTAAGATACGAACGGCGTAAGTCTCCTACGCCGTCGTATCTTAGGGTGTATATTTACGCTGGCCGCTAGGTGGCGCTTCCGTTGAGTTTCGAGTAGAATATGCAAATGAGCTAGATATGCGGATTCAGAAATGTACGTGCGCCCGGCGCATTTTTTTACGTTGTTTACGTAAGGCTTTTTCCGGCGTAAAGTTAGTCAAACAAATAGCTGGCCTAGCCAATGTTAAGTATGGGCGTCGTTTCCACGTCGAAATTTGAAAATGTTACGTCGTTTGCGTAAGTCGTCCGTGAACGGGGCTGGACGTAATTTACGTTCACGTCGAAACCAATACGTCCTTGCGGCGTACTTTGGAGCAATGCACATTGGGATATGTCCACGGACGGCGCATGCGCCGTTCGTTAAAAACGCCAATCACGTCGGGCCACAAGTCATTTACATAAAACACGCCCCCTGTTCCTCATTTGAATTAGGCGTGCTTAGGCCGGCCCATTTACGCTATGCCGCCGTAACTTAGGAGGCAAGTGCTTTGTGAATACAGCACTTGCCTCTCTGACTTACGGCGGCGTAGCGTATATGCGATATGCTACGCCGCCTCAAAATTAAGCCAGTCTATCTGAATCTGGCTAATAAAATACAATGGATTCCATAAGAGATTAATTTTGTCGAAGTTAAAGCGAAAGTTAAAGCAGAATTAAACCCTCCTATCCTTTACAGCCAAGGAAGCTGCCATCTTAGCCCCTGATTGATCCACAGTTACTGTGGTGCTACACATGTGATCGGGTATGACACCAGCCATTTGATGGCTTGACAGTTTGCTTGACAGCACAAGCAAATTTGATATTTACCAATCATGGCATGCTTTCAATGTAATTGAATGTAACTTGCTTTAAAATTAGTACCGTATTTTCCGAGGGATTAGGATGACCTTTTACATTTAAAAAAAAACTGGCCAAAAATCAGGGGTCATCTTATAACCCGGGTCAGCTGCTCGGATGCCTGCTGGATGTGCGGTAATATTGTATGTAGCTTTGGCTACATACAGTATATACCGCTTAGCCAATCCTGGTGAGCCTGCTTGGATTGGAGTAACAACCTCTGCCAATCCGAGCAGGCTACATACAGAAGCCTCTGCTCGGATTGGCTTTGAGAGTCAGAGAGGCGCGGGCTGATGATATTACAGCCTCTGCCAATCCAAGCAGACTTTGTATTCATTAAAAGAATACATCGCTCGCCGTGATTGGCTCCAGCTCCAGCAAGAAGGAAGAAGAATATGGCTCTAGAAGAAAGAAATATGAAGCGTTGGAAGACTCGGAAGGGGGGTCGTCTTATACAGTGAGTACAGGCAGAAAATCTTAAAAAACTGTAAGATTAGGGGGTCGTCTTATACGTCCGGTCACCTTATACACCTGGAAATACGGTGATTTTGCAGTAAACTCAATTTCAATGTAATAACTACATTCATACCTCATTGTGAGCAATGGCTTTTTATCCAAGTCATTCTAAAAAGTTTGAGTCATTCCATTGTTTTTCACAACTGATATGGAAAGTCGATGCAGTGACACATAACTTGTTTAAAAGACATAAAATATATTTCTTGTTCTGTTTATTTATTTTTTTAGCAGGAAAAAATAAGACCCCTTTCACACTGAGCCACCCATAGCGTCGGCGGTGAAATGCCGCTATTTTTACCGCCGACGCTATGGGCGGATTTGTGCCGCATTTCGGCCACTAGCGGGGCGCATTTAACCCCCGCTAGGGGCCGAGAAAGGGTCAAAACTGGGCGCAATGCGCTGCAGAAGCAGCGCATTACAGGCAGTATAGCCACGCTGTCCCATTGACAGCGGTGGAGAAGTGGTATACACACCGCTCCTTCACCGCTCCAAATATACGGCTAGCAGGACTTTTTTCACTGTCTTGCTGGCACAACGCTCGAGTGTGAAACTTTTTAGGGCAGATTGCAGGCGCTATTTTTAACGCTATAGCGACTGCAATACAACCTTAGTGTGAAAGGTCTAAAGGCAAGTTCCTTGTAGTACAGAGATTCTACACACCTGTGTGTCGTCTTTGATGCCTCTTAAGTTGGTCCGAGCGAGAAAACCTCCTCTCACAGTCTTTAAAATCACATTGGTAAGGTTTCTCACCTGTAGAGAAAAACATTTTTAAGAAATTACGTTTAGTAAATTCCTAAAACAAAACAAAGCAGATGGTACATTTAGAACATATTGCTTAGCTTAGCATTAGGTTTGGAACTTTGGTAGAGTTTTCCTATCCTTCTGTGTCTCTTTTGGGGAGATTTCATCTCATGTTCAGTTTTGGTGACCAAACAAGAAGTAGATCTTCCCAGTTGTGACAAAAAAAAGCACTTGGGTGAAGTTCTCGACCTCCCCCTATCTACTTAAAGCGGGGGTTCACCCTTAGAGGGCACTTTTCCCCCTTAGATTCCTGCTCGTTATTACTAGGGGAATCGGCTATTTATTTTAAAATATGTGCAGTACTTACCCGTTTACGAGACGCATCCTCTCCGTCGCTTCCGGGTATGGGCTTCGGGAATGGGCGTTCCTTCTTGATTGACAGGTTTCCGAGAGGCTTCCGACGGTCGCATCCATCGCGTCACGATTTTCCGAAAGAAGCCGAACGTCGGTGCGCAGGCGCAGTATAGAGCCGCACCGACGTTCGGCTTCTTTCGGCTACGAGTGACGCGATGGATGCGACCGTCGGAAGCCTCTCGGAAGAATGTCAATCAAGAAGGAACGCCCGCTCCCGAAGACCCATACCCGGAAGCGACGGAAGAAGATGCAGCTCGAAAACGGGTAAGTACTGCACATATTTTAATATAAATAGCCGATTCCCCTAGACCGAACGAGCAGGAAGCTAAGGGGAGATTTTTTTTTTTTAAATGGGTGAACTCCCGCTTTAAGAAAAACAAATCTTACTTCTTCTGTCCCTGTTTGGAGAGTTCCAGGTTAGAGAAATGTTTCCACATCACAGAGCATGACGTTTCTTTCATTCTGGGAAATACAGAGCAGTTCAAATCTCATCAGAAGACCCTTCGGTGTGATGCAAGAGCATCTTCTCTACTGTGTTTCCTCGAAAATAAGACCTAGCGCTATATCCAGGAGGGCTGCAATATAAGCCCTGGTTTTTAAAATTATTGTTAAATCCTATAATCCACTCTATTAATGTAGTATATAATGTGCAATGTGTGTGTTTCTGTAATATAATAATATAATATAATATAATATAATTACTACTGTAATAGAGTGGATTGTTGGATATACAAGCATTTTAACTCAGTTCACACTGGGGGTTCCTGTCAGGCAGGGAGAGAGTGGGGGAGAGGAGACATTACATGTTAAGACCTACCCAGAAGATAAGCCCTACTGTGTCTTTTGTTGCCAAAATGAATATAAGACCCTGGCTTATTTTCAGGGAAACACGGTAGCAGAAGAAGTGTGATGTCCTCCTTTCCTAGGCATTAGATAGAGGTAGGGTAAGTATAAATCTTCACTTTACCCCATAAACTATTTTTTTTTTACTATCTCTGTCTTCATTCTTGAGATTTTGCTCAGTTCCATGTTGGATTGATTTTGCTTGCTTCCTATTTTAACCTCCTGGGCGGTGTTCCCGAGTCTGACTCGGGGTGAGATTTTTGGGCTAGGATCGGTAACCCCGAGTCAGACTCGGGCTCGCCTCGCTGGATGTACAGGGAGTTTTACTTACCTTGTCCCTGGATCCAGCGATGCCACCGCGCTGTGTGAGCGAGCGGGACCTCGCTCGATTCACACAGCGTCCTCCTGTGCCGCCGATCTCCGTTCCCTGCGACGTTACGACGCACGGGGACGGAGAACGGCGCCAAATTTAAAAAAGTAAACAAACACATTACATACAGTATACTGTAATCTTATAGATTACAGTACTGTATGTAAAAAAAACACACCCCCCTTGTCCCTAGTGGTCTGCCCAGTGTCCTGCATGTCATTTTATATAATAAAAACCTTTTTTTCTCCCTGCAAACTGTAGATTGTCCATAGCAACCAAAAGTGTCCCTTTATGTCAAAAATAGTTTTAGATCAGCTAGAAAACAGCGATAATAAATTATAATCACTTGCAGAATTGTGCGATAGCGATTTGTGGGGAAATTTGTCATAAAAAATAAATAAATAATGACAACGACAATTCTGCAACTGAGCACATTTCAGTGATTTTGATTTGATTACATTATTGAATAATTTTTATTATAATTATATTATTATTTGTTATAATTATTTATAGTTATTTATTATATTATAATTTATAATTTTGTTTTTAAAAAAATGTCATACCCGGGATGCCTATTAGAATCTTGTTTGGTCAGATTTAAGTGAGTTATTTCTAAAAATTACAGGCCTACAATATAAAACGCCAAATTTCCTTGCAAATAATGGTACCGCTTTCAGCATGTTTTTTCTGAAAGAATCATACCGCCAGGGAGGTTAATGTACAAGGAAGAAATTTCCCAAAACGTTACAGAAGCACCATTGAAGCCACCGGAGGTTACTTATTATTATTATTACTTATTCTCCCTCTATGTAAAGTTATTACACACCACTAACAAGGGATGGGGCTTACAGGTAAAGTCTTGGCAGTTACTAAAGCTAGTAAGTTTTTGAACTGACATATGTACAAACAATCAAATGAAAATTCTCATCAGAACATTTGATGGCATGACGAATGTTGTTCAAATGTACTTAAAGGGGTTGTAAAGGTACAATTTTCTTTACAACACTTAAAAGCAAAATGGAAGGATGAGGTAAGGGAAGGAGGACTACACTAAGGTAAAGGAAGCTATTTAGGAAAAAAAAAATTGTACCTTTACAACCCCTTTAAAAAACAATGGGCCAGATCCACAACCAGCGGGCGCAACTTAAATGTTCCGATTTAAGTTACACCGCCGCAAAATTTCTACCTAAGTGCCCGATCCACAAAGCACTTACCTAGAAATTTGCAGCGGTGTAACTTAAATCGGTCGGGCGCAAGGCGGGCCCAATCTAATGGGGCGAGTCCCATTTAAATTAGGCGCGCTCCCGCGCCGTACGTACTGCGCATGCTCCCGACGCTATTTTCCTGACGTGCTTTGCGTTACGTTACGTTGCACCGAGTTTTGTGAATCGCGACGGGTAAAAAAGAGATGCGGCGAAAAAAAAAATATTTAAAAATAAATTTGACAGCGACGCGGGAAAGACAGGTATACTTTTACATGGTGTACTAACTTTACACTTTGTAAAAGCAGCCCTATCTTTGCGACGGCAAACTAACATTTACGGAGACTTAACGAAGGGAAAAAGCTTTGTGGATCTCCGTAAGTGCTAATTTGCATACCCGACGCTGGATTTCGACGAGAAATGCCCCAAGCGGCGGCCGCGGTACTGCATTCTAAGATCCGACAGTGTAAGTCTATTACACATGTCGGATCTTAGGGATATCTATGCGTAACTGATTCTATGAATCAGCCGCATAGATATAAACAGGGATACGACGGCGTATCAGCAGATACGCCTGCGTATCCCTTTTGTGGATCTGGCCCAATGTTTGCTTTTAACACTTAATTTTGGAATCACAGAGAAAATAAATCTCCTGCACTAATTAGACATTCCATCCATTCTCTAGTCACTGTTTTAATGAGGTCCAAATGGTTCATCCAGCTTCTCTTATTTGCTTCCTATCCACTCTAATCCATACCTAAAGCAAGGAAATAGGAAAAGCAATGGTTTTACCCTGGTGTAAGGAAAATAGGAAGAAGGTTCTACACCAGGGGATCGCTTCTCTTGTTTTCCCAATTTCTCGAGTGAATGGACTTTCCAGAATGAAAACCACATTTATTGTTAGAAATAGTTTTTATATACGTGGAGTTCCAGGCTAGAGTACAGGGGGAGGTTTTGATCCACGTGATGACCACTCATTATGTTTTGATGAGAATATGGGTCCTCTTCCAATGTATTTCTGGATGAATAGCTCCAGCTGATTCTAAGAAATTAACACAGCATTGTATGACTTTACTGAACGTGTTTTCTTACCTGTGTGCTTTCTACTATGCATCTGGAGATGGGACAGTTTGAAGTATCTTTTGTTGCATCCTGGATATGCACACATAAAAGGTCGCTTTTCATTGGTTTCTGTTGATCTGACTATAGCTGGGGTCACACCAGGGACACGTCTAACGTCCTAAAAAGAAAGCAATAGGTATCAAAGTGGTTAGTGTTTTCACAGCTTTCGGCTAAAATTACATTTGCAGCTAAATTGCCATACTTCTGAAAAGTGAGCCACACTCGTTTGACAGTCAGTGAGGATGCCATATGATGTAAATACAACCATTAAGTCTCATATAAAGTTTAGCATGATAATGTCGTTATTAGTATTCCATACCTCCCAATTTGTTTAAATTGTAACAAGGGACATATATATATATATATATATATATATATATATATATATATATATATATGTATATAGGCCAGGGGCGGACTGACCATTGAGGGCACTGCCCGAGGGCCCCATGCCACTAGGGGGCCCCATCAGGGTTGCCAGGCTCAGTAAAACCAGGGACAGTATGTAAAATCTGTGTTTTTTTTACATATGTCCCTTATATGTACGAAACCGACATGCTTTTGATGTGAAAATTCAGAGATTTTAGCTGCCCCGCCTCTGCACTGCCTCCTGGCATGGTGGCCATCTGTAAGCCCGGGGGCCCCATAATCTTCTATTGCCCGGGGGCCCCATGAGTTGTCAGTCCGCCCCTGATGTAGGCATTTAATGGGTGATCATTGGAGGTATACCCTGGAGCAGCAACCATCACTGTCTGAACGCTGGTATATCATCACTCAAATCCCCGTCTTTTGACTTCTGAATGACCTAATGTACACATCAGGGTATCTATTGTATGGTTTCTTAATTCGAATTTTTACCCATTTTATGTCATTTTAGATTCCTTAAATTCGGTTGAGTTGTTCAATTCATATTCGGTATTCGAAATGCATATTAGTTTTAGGTATTTTTCTAATTTATTTATTTTTTTCAATTTTTTTCAATTCAAAATGTTCAAATGTATAAATTTTGAATCGGTCGAATCGAAAACATTAGACGAACGAAAACTCTTCATCAAATGATTACAATGGCTCTTTAACCACTTGCCGACGACCAGCCACCATCATTTTACTGCGGCAGGTCAGCACAATTTTGCGACTGTCGTAGCCGTACGTCGGCTCCTTTAAGCAGGATAGCAGGCACGCGCGCAGCACTGAGGGGGTGCCAATACTCGTGGTCGGCTCTCATGTTGACCGCCGGCCACGCGCCATCACCGGCACGGGAGCCAGAACAGGGACGTGTGTGTGTAAACTTCTGTGAAGAGAGACAGATCGTGAGTTCCTACTAGCTAGGAACAACGATCTGTCATCTCCTCTATTCAGTCCCATCCTCCTACAGTTAGAACACACACTAGGGAACAAAGTTGACCCCTTGATCCCCCCCTAGTGTTAACCCCTTCCCTGCCAGTGACATTTACACAGTAATCAGTGTATTTTTATAACACTAAACGCTATATAATTGTCAATGGTCCCAAAAATGTGTCAAAAGTGTCTGATCTGTCCGCCATAATGTCACAGTCCGATAAAAATCACAGATCACTGCCATTACTAGTAAAACAAATAATAATAATATAAATGCTATAAATCTTTCCCCTATTTTGTAGACGCTATAACTTTTGCGCAAACCAATCAATATACGCTTATTGCGATTTTTATTACAAAAAATATCGGCTTAAACTGAGGAAAAAAATTAGCTTTTTTAAAAAAAAAGATTGGGGATATTTATTATAGCAAAAAGTGCAAAATATTGTGTTTTTTTTTGTTTAGTTAGGGCTTATGCCTCGTACACACGACTGCTTTTCACGACGAGAAAACTGCCATTTTTTATATTGGTCGAGAAAACCGGTCGTGTGTATGCCCCCTAGCAGTTTTCTCAACAAAAAAACTGCCCGCTAAAAAATTGAAACCAGCTCTCTTTTTTCTCGTCGTGTTTCACGTCAGTCTTTATCTCGTCGCGAAAAACGGTTGTGTGTATGCTTTTCCAAGGGGAAAAAACGTGCATGCTCAGAATCAAGTATGCAGCCCAAAAGCAGCCCAAAGGGTGGCGCCATTTGAAAGGAACTTCCCCTTTATAGTCCCGTCGTACGTGTTGTACGTCACCGCGCTTTGGTCGGACAGTTTTTTGCATGAACGTGTGTATGCAAATCAGGCTGGAGAGGAATCACGTCGTGAAAAACAGTTTTTTGAACGTCAGGAAAAACTATGGTGTGTACGCGGCATTACACCAAGAAATATAGGCTGATGATTGGGGGGAAAAAACAGTTCTGCCCCTTTTTTCTTTTCTTTTTTCTTTTAACTATTTTTGTCTGAATATAAATGAATGTTTGCAGACCAGCTCAGTTCAACCACATAGGATCTTACAAATGGAAATGTTTTGTTGCAATTCATACTGATATGCCTATAACAGAGAAGGTGAGGAACAAATGAGTCAGTTGTGTAGACTAGAGGACATCATCTATCTGTTCTGTGAAGAACAAACTGATCTGAAATATTGTATCTCATGCTGGAAAATTGAACAAATAAAACAGCTGATCTAGCAAGGACCAGAAATGTCCCTGCGAGTGTTACATTGTAGTAGATAACCTCTGTATCCAGCACATAACACTATGGGCTAAAGACCCTGTTGTGTACAATTTGATTAATAATATTAATGTTGATGCAGCATAAAAATGTAATTAAAAAAAATTGGAACAAATAGATTGCTAATCTACCCAACACTATGAATATGTAAATTACAAAAACTCTACCCAGATAATAAGTGTATGTAAACCCAATATCTATTTTTAGGTATGGTTGCCATTATGTCTCACTGTATACAGTTTTCTTAAAGTGGTAGTAAACCGCCGGCTTTTTTTAACCGATTGTCGACCACTGCATGACAATATACGTTGTCAGAATGGCATGGCTGCGCAAAGGGACGTACCTGTACGTCCCCTATAAATTGGGGCATTGTGAGCACGCGTGCCCGCCGCATGCTCCGTGACCATGCCCGCGGGAGCAGAAAACTCGATGCTCGCCGGCGGCTTGCGATCGTGTCACAGAGCGGCAGAACGGGGAGATGGCTCATGTGGTCAAAGCAACGTACTTGTACGTTGCTTTGAAAATCCGGCTGTGCAGGCGCGCGCCGCCACCGACGTGCACGCGCACCTGCCGCGAGCTCCATTACCGTGCATGTGAGGCCCGTGGTCGTGTCACTGAGCTGCAGAACGGGGAGATGCCTATGTAAACAAAGGTATTTCCCTGTTCTGCCTAGCAACATGACAGAGATCTATTGCTCCCTGTCATCGGGAGCAGTGATCTCTGTCATGCTGTAATGAGCCCATTCCCCCACAGTTAGAATCACTCCCTCGGAAACACTTGACCCCTTGATCGCCCCCTAGTGTTTAACCCCTTTCCTGCCAGTGTCATTTACACAGTAATCAGTGCATTTTTATAGCACTGATCGCTGTATAAATGACAATGGTTCCAAAATAGTGTCAAAAGTGTCCGATGTGTCCGCCATAATGTCGTAGTCACGATAAAAATCGCAGATCGCCGCCATTACTAATAAAAAAAAATTATAATAAAAATTACATAAAACTATTCCCTATTTTGTAGATGCTATAACTTTTGTGCAAACCAATCAATAAGCGCTTATTGCAATATTTTTTTTACCAAGAAGAATACGTATTGGCCTAAACTTAGAAAAAAAATTGTCTCTCCTCTCTTGTAGGTCTCAGTTCCATCTTGTCCCCAGTGACCTGTATATACTAATCCTCCTCTTCATCCCTCTGTGTATGACCTGTACATTAATAAGGTTTTAATTGGACCATTGTGTATTCAAATCACTGCGCCACAGATCTCACCCTGAACACTTATAAAACCCATGCTGCTCTTCCAAATATCCTGTGTTGGACACACTAGGATACTAAACATGAACATTTTCATTTTAGTGGACCATTACCAAGCTCCATGATATACAATGTAAAAAAAGTAAAATAAATTTGGGCGCAGTGTTGAATGAGTAATTGTCATTCAAACTATCATAGCACTGAAGCGCTTAAATCCCAATTCCTGGCAATTTTTATATAGTTACGGCTTGGACCAATGTAAGTACCGTATATACTCGAGTATAAAGCCTTGTACACACAATCAGTCCATCCGATGAGAACGGACCGACGGACCGTTGTCATAGGTTAACCGATGGGGCTAAATTATGGTCCGCGTTCTGACACCGAACGTGTCAGAACGCGGTGACGTAAAACACAACGTGCTGAAAAAAACGAAGTTCAATGCTTCCAAGCATGCGTCGACTTGATTCTGAGCATGCGTGGATTTTTAACTGATGGTTGTGCGTACTAACGATCGGTTTTGACCTATCGGTTAGCAATCCATAGGTTAAATTTTAAAGCAAGTTGGCTTTTTTTAACCGAAGATTAAATAACCTATGGGGCCTACACACGATCGGTTTGGACCGATAAAAACGGTCCATCAGACCGTTATCCTCTGGTTAACCGATCGTGTGTACGAGGCCTAAGCCGACCCGAATATAAGCCGAGGCACCTAATTTTACCACAAAAAAATGGGAAAATGTATTGATTAGAGTATAAGCCTAGGGTGTCCATCTGCATGCCTCACTGTGCCTCACTGTGCCTCACTTTGCCTCACTTTGTCCATGCCTCACTGTGTCCATGCCTCACTGTGCCCATGCCTCACTGTGTCCATGCCTCACTGTGCCCATGCCTCACTATGCTCATGCCTCACTGTGTCCATGACTAGACTGACGTTTTACATGGGAGTCTATGGAAGGGGTGCCTGGCTTTGAAAAATCGGTGCCAAGTTCCGGGTTTCCAGGCGACCTTTGACCGGCCGGTACCGGGTCCCCAAAGTCACCAGAGAAATTACCGTTTAACATGGGAGTCCATGAAAGGGGTGCCCGGCTTTGAAATAATCGGTGCTCACCAGCCGTAGGTCCCCCAGGCAACAAACGTTGCACACTTGTAGAGGAAGAGTGGGGCTACATGTGTGCCAAGTGCTGAAAAACTCGAGTATATACAGTAAGTATATTTCATACCTGTGAGATCCCATGGAAGCTGGAAATTAATGCAGTAGGCATGGCTATTACAGTGATTTCTACATTGGATCTAAGCTTGATCAATGTAACTATTTAAAAATTGCCATACCTGGAATTCATCTTTAAGGAATCTGTAAAAGTAAGGCATGATGCCTAACATACTTAAAAACAGATATTGTGTTTATATACAGCTTAAGCATGGCTTCACATACGCTGTGGTAACGTGCATTTTGCCAAACGCTATCATAACACACATTAAAACACAGCACCCCCAACACAAAAATACAGTGATTGGCAACACACCTACTATATGCTGTAGCACACCACAATCACTATGCTGTGAGTTGTGGTGAGATGTGTTGCAAAAATTGTACAGGTTTTTTTCATCCACTGCAGGGCATTGTCAGCCTTCAAATTGTGAAGGGACCCCAAAACTTGCCTATGTATTTTCAGAACAGTTAGTAGCACTAAGCTTACTTGTAATCCTCTGAACACACCATGAGTGTGTATCCGGTACTGACCCCCGCAGCTGTACAACATGGGTGTGCTGTGACTGTCATTTTCATAGGTCGTCCCGTGACTGTAAACAGAAACACACCAATAAAATTAGTCCTTATATAAAAAAAAATGTAACATATCATCTGTCCTATATAGAATAAAGGGAGACTTTTCATTTTTTGTTATTTTTGTTTGCCTTAAAGGATATTCAGAGTTTTGATCATGGAGATTTATGGTGGATGCTGATGACTCGCTCATAGATTTCCTGTGTCTCTCTTGGACTCTAGTGGTAAGATTGGCTTTCTCAACCCTAGGGGGTCTCACTCTGCTGCAGCTGGGGGAGGTCTCCCTTTTCCTCCTGCGTCATCCATAATAATAATTGATGAAGAAATCAGTCATGTAGAACAAGGGTGTCAAACTCAATTCCATCATGGGCCGCATCAGCATTATGATTGCCCTCAAAAGGGCAGATTGTATCTGTAAGATTAGATATCCAGCGCATCCCCTCCCCTTACATTAGATGTCAAGATCCACCCCACCATCAGAAGTTGAGTCCCCCACTCTCCCTTACATCACAGTGCACCCCCTTTCCTTATGCTGCTGCTGGGAAGAAGCTGGATGCATTGCTTGAAAGCAGAAAGTAAGGGTCTGGAGGAGGACCAGAGGAGGGATGGAGCTCTCTTGCAGCTGCAGGAGAGGTGCGAGGGCCACATGAAATGGCCTGGAGGGCCGGATTCGCCCTGGAGGGCCGGATTCGGCCTGCGGGCCTTGTGTTTGACACCTGTGATGTAGAATATTAGTCTTCTGTGATGGCACTGAAAGAGGGTGGAGCTGGGAATTTGGATGTCAATATTGTGCAGCTGGTGTCCCAAAAAGAAACAAGGATGTGGTGATTTAAAAGGCTGCCAACTATCTGAAACGACCATTAGGTAGACAATTATTTTAGGATTTCTTCACAACTCTAAAAGACTTTGTGACAACCCCGGAAAAGGGATAGACACCATAGTAGGAAAATAATGTCATTGCTAGATTTAAAGGGTGAATATATCCTATAATGAACATCTCTTATTTGCTCTCTTTTGGTCTGTTGAATATTCAGGAAGACAACTGTCTACAGCACACCTCTGCACCCCTGTCCGCAACTTTCTGCAGCTCACCTCTACACCCCTTATCACAACTCATCTTTGTTCCCACTGTCAACAACTCACCTCTGCACCCCCCATTCACAGCTCACCTCTGCACCCCTGTCCGCAACTTTCTGCAGCTCACCTCTGCCCCTCCATCCACAAATTAGTTCTGCACCCCTGTTCATGCATCTCTTCATGTCCTGTTTGCAACTCACCTCTACACCCCTCATCACAACTCATCTTTGTTCCCACTGTCACCAACTCACCTCTGCACCCCCCATTCACAGCTCACCTCTGCACTCCTTGGTCACAGCTCACCTTTTTACCCCATGTCCTAAAACTTTTTACAGCTCACTCAATAAGCATCTGGCTTTTTACATGAATTTCTTCCATGGGATACTATGCGATTTCAGATGTGTGCATATGTATATACATATATATGAATCCTTTTTTTCTGTATGCCATTGCCTTGTATACAGATAAAATATACTCAACCACGTATCATATGTTTATGAGGTATGCTTTATTTATATGTCAAGTAAACAATTTTATAATTTCTCCTACCATGTGTCTTGTGCCTCCCTCAAAGTCCCAAAAACGCCTTTCTTATTTCTAATCTTAAAAATGATTCCTCCCCACTTCTAACACCTAACCTTGCTACCCTGTGGAAGAAAGATGAGTATACTTACCTATTCTCAAGCCTCTCCAGTCTGGTCACATGATATCCCTTGTGTCAGCAACTGCCGGCTACAGGGGAGATGAGAGAGCGTTCTGACAATGGCTCGAATGCCTGAGCGGTGACGTCACCCATATGCTTACTATGGGGCCATCAGTTGTCAGCGCTTCCTCCTCTTCCCTGAAGCCGCAACTAGCTGGCACAGGAGAGCCGCAGGATCCACAGAATAGTTAGTATAGGTTTTAGGAGGGGGGAGATGTAGAATTAGTTAGATCTATCCCGGAATTCCACTTTAAATGCTTAGTAAATGAGTAAGCAAAGCAAAGTCTTTAAACCTTTAAGGTGATCATATTTTATATGGAGCAATCATTCAATTACAATTGAATTTTTTATTCTTCCAATAAACTTTTTTTAAATGTATAGAGAAAAGAGCACCACTAGGTTTTATAATGCAGAATAAGGGGGTCTGCGGAACAAGATAAATCTAATGCCATGTACACACGATCGGAAATTCCAACAAGAAAACCGTGGATTTTTTTTCCGACTGAATTTTGGCTCAAACTTGTGTTGCATACACATGGTCACACAAATGTTGTCTGAAATTTCTTGGCCACTAGTTGTCTGGAGGTCTTGCACAGGTCTTGCCCTTTGGGTAACAATGTATGACACTGGGCCCAACAATATGATGGAGCTGTCCCTCTGGCTAATAGGAATGTGCAGGAGGCAGGAAGTGGCAGGCAAGCGTTGTCACTATCAGGAAATTCCAAGGCTTTTCATTTTAAAACAGCCCAAAATTTTGACTAGGTCAACCTGATCATGGAATTTTATGGTGGTAGTGTAGCTATGTGCAGGCACCTTTAAGTAATTACACTTTATACATGCAGAACATTTTTTTTTATTTCTTGTTCAGTAATTTTTATTTGAGTATACCAATAAAACAAAGAGGAGCACCTAGTCCACCCACACTGGGGCTAGGACTGGCGACATGGGTAAACACAGACTTACATTATGAACAAAAGAGGAGGAACATCCTCCACAGGCAATCTGAATATACATAAATATATTTATTTAAATGCGCCACAGAAAAAGGGTGCTGAGGAGGTCCTTGGGGCTAGCATTGCATGTCAGAACATGTGAAGTTCCAGACAACATTCCAGACAACATTGCCGTTGATCTTGAACTCACAAAGAATTCAAAAAGGGGCAAAGGGGCCCATCAAGAAGGAAATAATAAGAGAAAGAGAACAAGAAAGTCAGGGGGAAAACAAGAAGAGGGGGGGGGGGAGGACAGGGACCATCGGCGATGCCATTTAAAGCTTACCCACATTATTCAGTGGGAGAGCAGGGAAGGCAAGGCATATGCCAACCACGGTTCCCAAATTTTCAAGAACTTTGAGTCAGTAAGGCTTCATGTACACTAACAGCTCCTAAACTTGAGTTTAGGTGCTTTGGCAAAAAAGAAAAATGCCAAAAGCTCCTAAACTTAACTCCATGAAAAGCCTATTAGTGTGTCAATGTACATATAGGCTTATAGCAGAGTTTAGGAGCTGCTGCGGTTAGATGAGGTTCAACCTTCCTTAAGCTCCCTCTCCTGAATCGTGTTCAGGATAGGAAAGTTTTGACCGCCAATGTTTTGCATTTTGCCGCAGCTACGGTATATGTAGGCAGGTTGTACATGAAGCCTTATGCCGCGTACACACGATCGGTCAAACTGATGAGAACGGTCTGATGGACCGTTTTCATCGGACCAAACCGATCGTGTGTGGGCCCCATCGGTTATTTATCCATAGGTTAAAAAAAGCAATCTTGTTTTAAATTTAACCGATTGAAACATAACCGATAGAACAAAACCGATCGTTTGTAGGCACGTCCATCGGTTAAAAATTCAGGCATGCTCAGAATCAAGTCAACGCATGCTTGGAAGCATTGAACTTCGTTTTTCTCAGCACGTCGTTGTCTTTTACGTCACCGCGTTCTGACACGATCGTTTTTTAACCGATGGTGTGTAGGCAGGACTAACCATCAGTCAGCTTCATCGGTTAACCGTAGAAAACGGTCCATCAGACGTTCTCATCGGTTTGACCGATCGTGTGTACGCGGCATAAGGATACTGGACATGTGTTCATTGAGCATCATAGCCATCAAATGGTCTCTCGCCCCCTGGGACTGTGGGTTTATTCCAAGCCTGGGCAATCATTTTCTTTGCTGCTATTAACAGATGCCAATTTTTGCAGATGAGCAAATAAACCCAGGATGGGGCAGTGCAGAAAGGCACATTTAGCATCCTTTCAGATGTTCGGGTGGAACAGGCCAAAAACTCAAGACCAAAAGCCTACCAGTCGTGGACATGTCTACCAGGTGTACAGAACATCCCCACAATGGCCACACCCCCAAGAGCATATTTTTCTTTTAAAAACAGAAAGTTAAATTCACAAAGTTAGAACGTTGATAGGGGAATCATTTATTTAAAAAAAAAAGAGAAAATACAGTCACACGGATAAAATAAAGACCCACATTTTTGTGTTACAGCTTTGTGAAATCAGCCTACTATCTCTTTGTCTCTTGAATGTACATTGTGCATAATTTTTTGCACATGAGATGAAAAGGATCGTGAGGCCAGACTTGTATAAGTTACTAGCAAAAAGTTCAAAAAACTTAGTAGACGGCCATATAGTTCACAAATATTTCAGACTTATGTTTATGGCCCTTCATGCTAGACATACCAAATTGCATTGTAACTCCGAGCCAAACAAAGACAGATAAATATTTTGGCTTTACATCTTGGAGATGAGGCTATGTCTAGGGCTGATTTTCCACAGATTCGGCAACGTTGGTCTAAAAAGAGAAAGGAACTTTTCATCTTTGCTCGTGTGGCCATAGATCATCTATATAGTTTTTCTTCCTTTATCCTTGAAGAACATTCAGGTCATTTTTTTTTTTTTTTGCGGCCTGTGAAGTTTTAGAACTGAAAGACATGAGCTGTACAATTTCTATTGTTGTCTTGTATTTTAGCTTTTCCCTGAAGATTATGTCCCATCTTTAATCTTTTACATTTAGAGTTCAGATGTTGGTCAAGGTTGATGGGTTTCCGCTCTGCAGCTCACTTTAAAAATGTTTTTAAACGTACCGGTATGTATATGGATAAACCTATGATGTTTCAGTTGCATATGCACATTTTAAAGCAGTATTGTAGACCTTCATCATCTCCAGTGTCACCACCACCATCATCGTCACCTCATCTCAATGTCTAGAATTTAGCTTTACAATATTTTAGGATAAATTAAAAAATTTTAGGCTCAATTTATTTATTTTTGGGATCAATTTTTTTTCTGTGTTATAAACCTTTTTAAATTAGGTAACATCTTTATTTTACAAATAAGCCAATCTCCATCTTTCTTAAATACCCTCCCCAAGGATCCTCCCACAACTATTTAAAAAAAAAAAACACTAGATACATTTCTTTAAAGTGGATGTAAACCCGAAATGTATTTTATTTTATTTTTTGATGTACAGTATAAGCAGGGCTTTTTTTCTCAAAAAATAGGTGCAGGAACTCCCTTCTTCCGAGTCACCTTTTGTGTCCAACCCTACCCACCTCCAAGCACCATTCCTTGGTCCCACCCCCTACCCACCTCTGAGCACCATTCCTTGGTTCCACCCATTACCCACCTCTGAGCACCTTTCCTTGGTTTCACCCCCTACCCACCTCTGAGCACCATTCCTTGGTTCCACCCATTACCCACCTCTGAGCACCTTTCCTTGGTTTCACCCCCTTCCCCTCTTTCGAGCACCATTCCATGGTTCCAACCCCTACCCACATCTGTGCACCTTTCCTTGGTTCCACACCCTACCCACCTCTCAGCAATAGATACAGAACCAAGTATCAATTCATGGTGCTAAGTAATTTGTATGTAATTTGTTAATGATAGGAAGTAAAACAGATCCCCTGTGGCCAGCAACAATGCAGCACCCCCAGCAACAATAGACCCCTCCCTCAACAGTTGTCTCCCAGTAGCATAAGAGCCCACCAGCAACAATAGAACCCCCCTGTAAAAAGAGATCCCCTCAGGCAACAATAGATCCCCCAGCAGCTAGCATCAATATACCCTCCAATACTCCCCAGCACTCCTTGCCATTACATATATTCAAAGCTGGAGGTGCCGGAATTGCGTTCCCCCGCGTTCCTGCTGAAAAAAAGCCCTGAGTATAAGATTTCCTATAATCTGTGCCCAGTCTTGCCACGCAGAGTTAATCCAGCTCTGAGCAATCCTCTTTTATTTTTCAGTGAATTAAAACGGACTTAAAGAGAAAAACCTTAGTCCGTTCCGCCCCCTTGCTGTGAGTGACAGGTTATTTACATATCTCACTAGCCTGGAGTCATGTGGTTACTTTTCTGGATTTTGACTGGATGTTAGTGATCATAGCAGCATTTAGTGTAAGGAATACATAGGAAAAAATGCATGTTGACAAGTGTAAAGGAGGGCGGGGAGTCTACTGACATCACGACTCCACCCACCGAGTTCCAGACAACAGATCCACCCACAGAATCTGCAGTTTTTCAGTTCTTATAACAGACAGAGGGGGGACATTTGACAGGTAAGGATACATGCAGGAGGCATTTATATCCTTATAGATCAGCACTATGGCACTAGTTTAGAAAGGATGAGAGTGGCTTTACATCCACTTTAATATTGTCTTCTGACCAGACCAGTGACATCACCAGTGGGAGTGTCCATGACAGCCTGGGCTTACAGGAAATTTGTTTAACAGTGCTAGACTAGACATTATTCTATCTGGAACGCCAACTAGTGGCAGAGGATAGAGTCAGCTTGAAGGGGAGTATTGCAACAAAAGGTTTTTTTTCTTTAAATACATGCTGGACAATTTTTTTTTTTTTTCATAATCTGGAGTTCTGCCTTAATATAGAGTACCTTAGTGAGAAAATCAAATGTACAGTACATCTATTGCAAATCAGACACTTCTCATTTAGAAAATATATGCAACTTTTTGTGTATTTGCAACACCTGCAAACCATGATAGCCAACTCAGACAATTTTGCATAAATCACACCAATTTACACTTGTTTTAGCCCTCTGAAGAGGGGTCCATAAAGGATAACTTTGCGGAGGGTGTCTGATAGACAGTGAGAAAATGCTATGCCAGCTCCTTATTACCTGTTTTAACACCTAAAAGCCTGCATCACTGTACTCTACTGCAGTCCTCAAGGTGCCCCAACAGGTCATGTTTTCAGGCTTTCCATTATTTTGCACAGGTGATTTGATCGGTTTTACTGCCTTAGTAATTACCACAGCCGTTTAATCTGATTGAAATCCTGAAAACATGACCTGTTGGGGCGCCTTGAAGACTGGAGTTGAGAAACACTGCTCTACTGCATGCAGTTGCAGGGCAGTTGCAGTGTGGTCTTGTTTTTCTTGCCACATGCATGCCCCCATTTACTCCCAAACACGATAGAGGGGGTCATTTTTACAGCACTGCACTGCAAATCATCATGGCGGTGGCATGTGCATATCCCCATATGGCTGCCTTTGCAGCTAAGGAAGGCCATAGATTACCGGTATGTGATTTTCTTTGCTGCCACCACAGCTCACCACAGGTCTCTTCCAATAAGCTAGGCAGGGGGCGCAAGGAGCCGTCCCTGCCAGGAGAACACAATTAGCTGGATTCAGAAAGACTTACGCCGACGTATCTTCTGATACGCCGCGTAAGTGCACGGATGCGCCATTGTATCTCTGCGCCTGATTCTGGAAATAAGATACGCCTGAATTTTGGCTCCATCCGACCGACGTAAGTCTCCTACGCCGCCGTTTCTTGGGCGCATATTTACGCTGGCCGCAAGGGGCGCTTCCATTGATTTTTTTTGATTTCCGTCGAATATGTAAATGAGCGAGATACGCCGATTCACGAACGTACTTACACTCGTCGCAGTAATCTACGCCGTTTACGTAAAGGCGTACGTCCGGCGTAACGTTTTTCCACACTACAGCAGGTGTAAGTCATGTTAGGGTATGGACATCGGAACAGCCGTCGTATTTTACGTTGTTTACGTAAGTCTACGTGAATGGGGCTGGGCGTAGGTTACGTTCACGTCGTAGGCATTGAGCCGTCGTATCTTAGGGAGTATATGCGATGTGATTCTGAGCATGCGGCCCTTCATTTACATGGGGTCATGCTTCATTTTAATACATCACGCCCACTTCCTTGCTACTTTGAATTAGGCCAATTTACGCTACGCCGCTGCAACTTACGGAGCAAGTGCTTTGTGAATACTGGTCTTGCCTCTCTATGTTACGTCGGCATAGCGCAGATGAGATGCGCTACGCCGGCCAAAAGATGCGCCGCACTACGAGAATCCGGCTAAATGATTATTGCTAGCATCTATAACTGCTGCCAATAATTGCATACTATAGATCCAACATGGTTGTAGATGGATTAAATTTCAGCCAGTGCCTGCTGAACCTGCCAAGATTTAAAACCATCTAAGGCCACAAATGTGCTTTTGGAAGAATGGTCAAATATTCTCATAGACACACTCCTAAATCTTGTGGACACTGGACAGCCTTTCCAGAAGAGTTTAAGCTGTTATAGCTGCAAAGGGTGGGCCAACTCAATATTGAATCCTACAGACTAAGACTGAGATGCCATTAAAGTTCATATGTGTGTAAAGTCAGGCATTCCAATACTTTTGCCCATCACAGAGGACAAGGGGGCACTCTTTATGTCTAGAGGAAAAGAGATTTAATTTCCAAATACGGAAGGGTTTCTTCACAGTAAGAGCTGTGAAAATGTGGAATAGACTCCCTCCAGAGGTGGTTCTGGCCAGCTCAGTCGATTGCTTTAAAATAAAAGGCCTGAATTCTTTCCTAAGTGTACATAATTTAACTGAGTACTAACATTTATAGCTAAAGTTGATCCAGGGAAAATCCGATTGCCTCTCGGGGGATCGGGAAGGATTGTTTCCCCTGTTGTAGCAAATTGGTTCATGCTCTGCTGGGGGTTTTCGCCTTCCTTTGGACCCACTGTGGATATAGGATTGGGTATATGGAATTGTATGGTTGTTGTTTTTTTGGTTGAACTAGATGAACTTTTTTCAACCTAACTACAGTGCCTTGAAAAAGTATTCATACCTCTTGAAATTTTCCACATTTTCTCATGTTAAAACCAAAAACATACATTTATTTTATTGGGATTTTATGTGATAGACCAACACAAAGTGGCACATAATTGTGAAGTAGAAGGAAAATGATAAATAGTTTTTAAAAATGTTTACAAATAAATATGTAAAAAGTGTGGTGTGCATTTGTATTCAGTCCCCCAAGTCAATATTTTAAAACCACCTTTCACTGCAATTACAGCTGCAAGTCTTTTTGGGGGTGTCTCTACCAGCTTTGCACATCTAGAGAGTGACATTTCTGCCCACTCTTCTTTGCAAAATAGCTCAAGCTCTATCAGATTGGATGGAGAGCGTCTGTGAACAGCAATTTTCAAGTCTTGCCACAGATTTTCAATTGGATTTAGGTCTGGACTTTGACTGGGCCATTCTAACACATGAATACGCTTTGATCGAAATCATTTCATTGTAGATCTGGCTGTATGTTCAGGCCCAGTCTCAAGTATTTTGCAGACTCTCAAGCCTTGTACACACGATCGGATATCTGATGTAATCTAATCTGATGGATTTTTTAGTCGGATATCTGATGAAGCTGACATTCATCAGTCTTGCCTACACACCATCAGTGAAAAACCCGCCAGTGCCAAAACGCGGTGACGTAAAACACTACGACGTGCTGAGAAAAATTAAGTTCAATGCTTCCGAGCATGCATCGACTTGATTCTAAACATGCATGGATTTTTGACCGATGGACTTCCACACAGACGATCGTTTTTTTCTATCCGATTTTTATCCATAGGAAAAATGTAAAACAATTTTTTTCACCGATGGAAAACAAACCGATGGGGCCGACACACGATCGGTTTGTTCGATGAAAATAGTCCATCGGTCTGTTTTCATGGGACAAACTGATCGCATGTACAGGGCTTCAGGCTTCATGTACACTGCTGCTGGTAAACGGAAGTTTAGTATCAGTTGAGTGTTTTTTTTCAGCTGCCCCTGAACTCTTATCTACGGGGATGGTGTGTTCTGGGTGATGTGCAGTGTTCGTTTTCCGGCACAAATATTGTTTTGCTTTTAGGCCAAAAGGTTCAATTTTGGTCTCATCTGACCAGAGCACCTTCTTCCACATGTTTGCTGTGTCCCCCACATGGCTTCTCACAAACTGCAAAAGGGACTTTTATGGCTTTCTTTCAACAATGGCTTTCTTCTTGCCACTCTTCCATAAAGGCCAGATTTGTGGAGGGCACGACTAATAGTTGTCCTGTGGACAGATTCTCCCACCTGAGCTGTGGATCTCTGCAGCTCCTCCAGAGTTACCATGGGCTTCCTGGATGCTTCTCTGATGAATGCTCTCCTTGCCCGGCCTGTCAGTTTAGGTGGACGGCCATGTCTTGGTAAGTTTGCAGTTGTGCCATACTCTTTCCATTTTCCGATGATGGATTGAACAGTGCTCCGTGAGATGTTCAAAGCTTGGGATATTTTTTTACAACCTAACCCTGCTTTATACTTCTCCACAACTTTATCCCTCACCTGTCTGGTGTGTTCCTTGGCCTTCATGATGCCGTTTGTTCTTTAACAAACCTCTGTGGGCTTCACAGAACAGCTGTATTTATACTGAGATTACATTACACACAGGTGGCCTCTATTTACTAAATAGGTGGCTTCTGAAGGCAATTGGCTCCACTAGATAGAAATGCACGCCACACTTTTCACATATTTATTTGTAAAAAACTATAAGCAACATTTTTTCATTTTGGATAGAGTAAGGGAGGGTTATAGCCCCTGTCAGTTTATTTTTTACCATCCCTGTCCCATTGCAGAGATTTCCTTTCACTTCCTGCCCCATAGCCAAACAGGAAGTGAGAGGAAATATATGTAAATTAAGGGAATCCAATGCCCCCCCCCCCCCTCCCGAGACCCTCAGAACTAGTGTCCCCACTCGAAAATTTCAGGGTTTGTCTTAAACAGAAAGGGGTGTGGCCTTGACAGGAAGGGATGGGTCATATTTAAATTAGGGATGCACGGGTTTAGTCAGGCCTAGGGCAGCACAAAGCCTAAATACACTACTGCCGCTATATAAGTACCTGAAATAAATAATATTAATGTGCCACTTTGTGTTGATCTATCACATTAAAGGGGTTGTAAAGGTACAATTTGTTTCCCTAAATAGCTTCCTTTACCTAAGTGCAGTCCTCCTTCACTTACCTCATCCTTCCATTTTGCTTTTAAATGTCCTTATTTCTTCTGAGAAATCCTCACTTCCTGTTCTTCTGTCTGTAACTACACACAGTAATGCAAGGCTTTCTTCCTGGTGTGGAGTGTCGTGCTCGCCCCCTCCCTAGGACTACAGGAGAGTCAAGACGCTCTGTACGTTGCAGTTAGAGAAAGGAGCTGTGTTTTAGTGGGCATCCTGACTCTCCCGTAGTCCAAGGGAGGGGGCGAGAACGACACTCCACACCAGGGAGAAAGCCCCGCATTACTGTGTGGAGTTACAGACAGAAGAACAGGAAGTGAGGATTTCCCAATAAAATACATAAAAATTTGTGGTTGTAACATAAAAAGAAGGAGGGAAAGTTTCAAGGGGTATGAATACTTTTAAAAAATAAAGCCTTATCTAATGTGGTTAAAATAGCATTAAACCACAGCAGCCAATGACATTTCTTCTTTTTATGTATTTGATTCTCATTTCTTGAATTTGATTGTATTGGTGCTGATTAAACCACACATTGCAAACATAATTGGGTAGATTCGCACACAATGGCCTAAAATTAGGACGGCCTAGCCTACTTTTTTTAGGCTACACCGCCAAAAATTATTTCAGGTTAGAAGTGATTCTCAAACCACTTACCTTCAAATTTTCGGCGGCGTAGCCTAAAATGAGCGGGCGTAAGCGCGCCTAATTCAAATGACTGGGAGGAGGGCGTGTATTTTTGAAATGAGGCTTGACCTCACGTTTTTTGACGTTTTTTACACTGCGCATGCGCCGGGCGACTACATTTCCCAGTGCGCATTGCGGCTAAGTAGGCCGTACGGGCCTATTGATTTCAACGTGTACGTAAACGACGTAAAACCCGATTCGCGGACAACTTGCGCAAACGACGTAAAAAATTCGAACTTTGCGGCGGGAACGGTGGCCATACTTAACATTGTTATTCCACCTCATAGGTGGAATAACTTTAGGCGGCCTATCGCGTACGGAAACGACGTAACTCGACGGTGTAGGCCCGGCGTACGCTCGGAAATCGTCGGAAATCGGCGTATCCCCTCATTTACATAATCTAGGCCGGCCGCAATGGCAGCGCCATCTAGCGGCCAAAAGAAACATTGCAGCCTAAGATAGAATGGCGCAAGCCAGCCTATCTTAGGTATGTTTAAGTGTATCTCTGTTTGAGAATACACTTAAACATAGGCCGGCTTAGATTCAGAGTTAGGTCGGCTTATCTGTAGATAAGCCGGCCTAACTCTTTGTGAATCTACCTAATAGTGTTTTTCTGCCAGTCACAATACTCATTACACAAAAATAATACAGAATAATAAAGATACAACAGTGCAGTTCTTATATACACAATGGACATGTAAACTTATAGGAGAATTCCTACCCTTTCAGTGAAGAATTCAAATTCATCTGGTTCCATGTCATGCATTCTAGCTGGGAGGTCATCTGGTACAGATTATCACTGTAGTAAAAGAACAGATGCGATAAATGAAACTCAGCAATCTGGTCCCATCCAACCTTATCCACCATTTTTAGGGATAATCTACACAGGGCAATTGAAATCTTGCTACTGAGAGATGTTACCAATTTCTGGCAGTCACCTCATTAGTTTCAGTTATACAGGAGATTTTTTGTAGTTTAGTTGAGCTCCTAAAATCATTAGTGATTAATCACTTGGATTATTGATCACTAAACCAATGGAACAAATAACCTCTTGTCAAAAAAGCTACACAAGTGACATGGGGGTTGATTTACTAAAAGCAAAATGACTGTGGACTTTGCAAAGTGCAGTTGCCCTCTGCAAGTGCAGTTGCTCCAGAGCTTAGTAAATGAGGTGAGGCTTTACTTTGCAAAGAAAACCCAATCACATGCAAGGGAAAAAAAAAACAGCATTTTTGCTTGCATATGATTGGATGATTGAAGTCAGCAGAGCTTCTGCTTATTTACTAAGCTCTGGAGCAACTGCACTTACAGAGTGCAAAGTGCACAGTCATTTTGCCTTTAGTAAATCAACCACATAGGGTACATAGTGCTGATTATACTCCAGGCAAGGTTATGCTCTATAAATAGGCGTGCGCACAGGGTGTGCCAGGTGTGCCTGGGCACACCCTAATCACCCTGTGTGGTGCAGATTTTTTTGAAATATACTGCGTTAAACGTGCACTAACGCACAGAAAAATACAGTATTAAGCAGCACATAACACACCGAAATATACAACGTTAAACGTGCACTAAAGCACAGAAATATGCTGCATTAAACATGCAGTAACACACTGGAATATACTGTGTTAAACATGCAGTAATGCACAGAAATATACTGCGTTAAGTGTGCAGTAACACACTGGAATATACTGTGTTAAACATGGAGTAATGCACAGAAATATACTGCGTTAAGTGTGCAGTAACACACTGGAATATACTGTGTCAAACATGCAGTAATGCACAGAAATATACTGCGTTAAGTGTGCAGTAACACACTGGAATATACTGTGTCAAACATGCAGTAATGCACAGAAATATACTGCGTTAAGTGTGCAGTAACACACTGGAATATACTGTGTTAAACATGCAGTAATGCACAGAAATATGCTGCATTAAACATGCAGTAACACACTGGAAAATACTGTGTTAAACATGCAGTAATGCACAGAAATATGCTGCATTAAACATGCAGTAACACACTGGAAAATACTGTGTTAAACATGCAGTAATGCACAGAAATATACTGCGTTAAGTGTACAGTAACGCACAGAAATGGACCCCTGATATTTCACCAAAGCTCCCTAATGGGGCTTCTAAAATAAAATAAATATATATTAAAAATAAAAAACTACTAACACTGTCCACTGCCCTACTGACACCAATCTCTGCCCTACTGACACCGTCCACCGCTCTGCTGACACCATCAGAATACTGTATATACACATGCAAATATGTTTGAGCTTTGAGGTGAACACCCTAATGCAATAGGCTGCGCACACCTATGGCTCTATCCACTTCAGCTCAAATACAGGCTCCCCCAGGCTCAGCATGTGCATAACTCCCAACTGTCCCTGATTTCAAGGGACTGTCCCTGATTTGGAACAAAGTCCCTCTTTCCTCCTCATTTGTACCTAATTTTGGTCAGATTTATATAGTATATAAAATGCTTTTTTATCTTTCAAAATGTGCTTTACTGTTGTAAACTTTTCATCCAATTTTTAAATTGCTGCATTTATAAAAGGTAAAAGCCAGTAAAAAAGAATAGTAGTGGTAAAAAAAAGCACCTATGCATTTAACCAATCATTTTTCTTTGTATAATTCTCCTTTAAGTGGGTGTAGTAGGGTGTGTGTCCTATGCCTACATTATTACGGTACATTATTTTGCTAATAGCTGTCCCTCGTTCCCATCTCAAAATGTTGGGAGGTATGCATGCCCCCCCCCCCCCCCGACGTGGAGTGGACTCCCAATCATGTGATAGCCAATCACAGTGATCACATGGTCAAAAACATTGTCCAGCATTAAGATCTACCTAAAGATTCGGTAGAAGGCAATGGTGAGAGGATAAATGTGGTGACCACATTTGTTTTCTAGGCTGACAACACTCACTCACCTTACTATAGCAGAACAAAAGACACAAGGTAGGAATTAAACCCCACCCCCTCTTCTGTTCTCCATAACAGGCATGGTTCAGTGGTTCTCAGAGAACAATGTAATCGAAAACAGTCAGCACAGAAAGTTATAAGCTTACAAAATTTCTGGCAAGATCAAGGGTTTTCTTTTTAGTTTATCAAACTGATCTAACAAAAAACACTTTTAACAGTATGTTTACCAGAACAAAAGGTTTCACATAGAAGTTCATTGTTGGAGTTTAGATATGCTTTAAAAAAAAGATTGTAACTTGGTACAGTATGTGGCTGTTGGGATTATACATAAGAAACCTTTAGCAGCATGTAGTAAAAGTCACACCATTGCACATATGATTGCACAACGCTTCAGTCATCTGCATATAATTGCAGTAAGATGCTGCGACATTCAACATGTATAGCTTACTCTATATGGAGCCATTTATTCCAGCTGTTTTGCAACCAATTGCTAAATAAATATTAGAAATGTAAACACTTTATTACCAAAAGTATTGGGACGCCTGCCTTTACATGCACATGAACTTTAATGGCATCCCAATCTAGTAGGGTTCAATATTGAGTTGGCACACTCTTTGCAGCTATAAACAGCTTCAACTCTTCTGGGAAGGCCGTCCACAAAGTTTAGGAGTGTGTCTATGGGAATGTTTGATCATTCTTCCAAAAGCGTATTTGTGAAGTCAGGCACTGATGTTGGAGAGAAGGCCTGGCTTGCAGTCTCAGCTTTAATTCATCCCAAAGGTGTTCTATCGGGTTGAAGTCAGGACTATACAGGCCAGTCAAGTTCCTCCATCCCAAACTCATTCATACATTCATCCATGTCTTCATGGACCTTGCTTTGTGCGCTGGTGAGCAGTCATGTTGGAACAAGAAGGGGCCATCCCCAAACCGTTCTCATAAAGTTGGGAGCATGAAATTGTCCAAAATGTCTTGGTATGCTGACGTCTTAAGATTTCCCTTTCCCTTAAGATTTTCCTTAATTTCCCTTAGTTCCTCCACCCCAAATCAATCAACCCCAATTGATCAAGCTTGACTGAATAATTTGTGATTTTTAAATATATTCAAATTATACCAAAAACAACATTTATAAAAAGATATACCGTATTTATCGGGGTAAAGCGCGCACCGCCGTATAGCGCGCACCCCCAACCTAGAAGGGAAATTTGAGGAAAAAAGAAAATACTTACAGTTTGAATGCCCCTCGTCGGTGTCTTGCCCGGCGTCCATCGGCGGCCTTGTCGTCCGTCTGCGGCCTTGGTGGTGTCCTCCCCGCTTCTCCCGGGCTCTTGTTGTTCCGATCCCGGCTTCCCGAGCTGTGTTTGAACGCTGCCGCCGACATATACCGAGGGCAGTACACTCGGGCACGCTCTGCCACGCTCGGCTCCTCCACGCACAGGGCGTGACCGCCAGGGGAGCCGAGCCTGGCCCGAGTTTCCCTGAGTGTACTGCTCTCTGTATATGTCGGCGGCAAGGTTCAAACACAGCGCGGGAAGCGGTATTGGCGTATATATCGCGCACCAAGATGTTCCCCTTAGGTATATATTCTGGTAAACACATCATATTTTCTATTAACCTGTTCCTGCTGGCCCTACACATATATGTGGTAGCGGGTTCGGTGGGCCTTAATGCCCACCCAGTACACATATTTGTTCATAAGCGAAGCCTTGTTCTGTGCTGAGAGTCCACTCCCAGCACAGTGACCAAGCTGAAAATTACATGGGTCACATGATCGCAAAGACACAGATGACCGAGTATGAAATTTAGAAGAGATGTTGGGGATTTGGATTGTTCCAGAGAGGAGTGTGTGGTAACCATTAATTAGTATTAGCTAGGGGAAGCACCCCGAGTCTGCAACATGCTCTGATAGTGGAAGACATAGTTCGAGTGAGGGGTATGGGGCTCGGGAGCCTGTGTAAAGCCCAGGATTGCTGCTTCTGTCTCCACTGACCTCTGTCACCAATTTTCTTTATTTGGCACAAGCCAATGAAGTGCATGAATGAGCTACCCTCCCAGAAAGTATTGAAAACAAATTCTGAATCCCCAACCCCCCCAGAGGCCAGAGGCTGCCTAAGGGTAGCTAAACTGAGATGGGGAGCCATTTTATTCCATAGAAAGGAGGACATTAGTGTGTCCAACTGTTTAAATAGGAATTAGCAACTTGCAACCATGGCAAAAAGATTAAGGTGCCAAAATCTGTGACATGTTTACTGACCTGTTTGCTCAGCTTTTTTTTTTGGTTATCCACTGGAGAGACAGCGTCATATACCAGGCCATTATCGGTATGGGATCAAGTGGCAGTATTCACAACCTGCCCCAGTTAATATTAAGGCCGGGGAACACCAAATACTTCTCCAGAGTCCCAGAGTTTAACTTTAAACTATAAGTTCATCATGAATCAGTGCAAACATAAATGCTACTGCCAAAGTCATCCACCTTACAAACCACAACCACAAATTGGCTGCCACTCACCCAACAAATTAAATTCAAAATACTAACAATAACGTACAAAACCAACCATAACTCTGCCCCAAGGTGCATCATTAACCTAGTCTCAAAATACCAACCTACTCATTCCCTTTGTTCCTCCCAAGACCTCTTGCTCTCTAGCTCCCCTGTCACCTTCTCGCATGCTTGCTTCCAGGACTTCTCCCAAGCTTCTCCCATCCTTTGAGATTTCCCTACCCCAATCTGTCCGATTATCTCCTACTCTATCCACTTTTAAGCGATCCCTGAAAACTTTTCTCTTCTAGCAGTGCCTTCTGATTCCTCCTGAATTGAATTGTATTGTATTGTATCTGTAGTGTTTGCCCTAACGTTGTAAAGTGCTACACAAACTCTTAGTGCTATATAAAGCCTGTATAATAATAATACAAATAAAAGTTCAACTGGGTGTTAAAGGGATTGTAAAGGTTTGTGTTTTTTCACCTTAATGCATCCTATGCATTAAGGTGAAAAAACACCTTGCTGTCACGGCCCCCCCAGCCCACCCGTTTTACTTACCTGAGCCTGTTCACCTGCTGTGCGCGTCCCCCCGCGTCCTCTTCTCCACTGCTTCTCGGTGTTGATTGGATAGATTGATAGCAGCGCAGCCATTGGCTCCCGCTGTTGTCAATCAATTTCAATAACGCAGGGTGTATGGCAAGGAGCACGCCTGCAAGCTAACCCCCTCGGGAGAGAGCTTCCCAGAGGGGGTTAGCTGTTGCGGGGAGGAGCCGAGACAGCGCAGAGGGACCCCAAAACAGGACGATCGGCCACTCTGTGCAAAACGAACTGCACAGTGGAGGTAAGTATGACATGTTTGTTATTTAAAAAAAAAAAATTATTAAACATTTACAATCACTAAGGGCCAGATTCACCAAAGAGATACAACGGCGTTTCTCCTTATACGCCGTCGTATCTCTGTTTCTATCTATGCGACTGATTCATAGAATCAGTTACGCATAGATATCCCTAAGATCCGACATGTGTAATTGTTTTACACTGTCGGATCTTAGGATGCAATACCGCGGCCGCCGCTAGGTGGAGTTCGCGTCATAAACCAGCGTCGGGTATGCAAATTAGCAGTTACGGCGGATCCCCGACGGATTTTCGCGTTCGCTACGTCGTCCGTAGTCAAGTTTCCCGTCGAAATTTTAGTCGTTATTTGACCTGCCCTAACTTTAGTCAGCAATCGTATTGCTGTCTAAAGTATGGCCGTCGTTCCCGCGTCGAAATTTAAAATTTAACGTCATTTGCGTAACACGTCCGGGAATACGGAAGTACGCTACGCGCGTCGCCATTCGAAAAAATGACGTCACGGCGCGCAAAGCATGGCGGGAGTTAGGAAACGGAGCATGCGCAGTAGGTCCGGCACGGGAGCGCGCCTAATTTAAATGGCACACGCCCATTTGAATTGGCCTGCCTTGCGCCGGAGGCCACCGGCGTAGTTTTCATCGCAAGTGCTTTGTGAATCAGGCACTTGCGATGAAAACTTGCGGCGGTGTAACGTATCTACGATACGTTACGCCGCCACAGTTCTATGTGAATCTGGCCCTAAGTATTTTTTATTCCTTGTTGCATATGCACCTCTCTTGTGCCATTATCCAAGCCTGACCATTCTGAATCTAATGATACCAGTGCTGTAAGCAAATGCTACCTAATGAATTGGTATTACATAAGCAGCCTACATTTTTCATTCTTCGATGATATACTTCTTTTTCAGGCGTCACCAAGCTAATTGTCTTTGTTGGCAGGTCCTTAGCCTAGTCTGGAATTATATCTGCCTATTAAAGACAAGCAAAGAATAAGGCAATTGCTCATTACAGGGTCTGGACTGGCATGAAGCTCGCACAATATTCTTCATATCAATTCTAAAACTATCTTCTCTCCTGCAGTTTCCCCCGTCATCCCGTGCTGGTCTGTACCACTGCATTTAGCAATTCCACAAATTCTTCCTGTACCGCCAGTGTAATTAATACCTCCAGGACCATTTTTTTTATTAGAAATACCAGCTCAGGAAAATTACAGCAGGAGATTCTTTTACACTTGTGTTGAGATGACACTTCATTTTTAACTTTAAATGTTTTTTTTTTTTTTTTGCCCTGTTCTGCTGGGTTCTTTTCAACAAGTGGTCTCATTTTTCTCCAGATTGTCATTAATCTAAATGTATTGCATATCACTGTGTTCCCTTGGAAAGCTATTACCTTTGTTACTAAACAGTGCCGCCAAAGCAGGGCACTGATCTGCCTCTGGTTAATTAAGTTCATTAACCTTTCCGATACCAGAAGGGGTCATGTATTCGGCTTCTTAAAACCTTGAATTTCCATAAATATTTTTTTTGCTATTTTTTTTTTTTATAAATATTTAACATAACTTATAGACTTGTTGTAAACGTATATATATATATATATATATATATATATATATATATATATATATATATATATATATATATATTATTTAGCATTTAGTTTTAGCCACATTCACATTCTTGCATGTGTTTTTAATAGTTTTTAAAGCGCAGTTTCCTTCAGGTATCAATCAGACATCATTCAAATTTCTAATTAAGAAATACATAAATATACATGTATATTTACCCCATATATATAGATATATACTTTTTATATACAGCGTGCCCCGTCAAAAGATCAAAAAAACTCAAAAAAAAATCACGGAAAAAGATCAAAACTCATCTCTTTTGATATCAAAAGAGACAGATACATCAAGCGCCCAGAGGCGATTAAGTTCGCATGTGTCGCGGCAATATAAGTTTCTCATTCATTCATCCGCTGTGATTGATAGCAGCGCCAGCCAATGGCTGCGCTGCTATCAATCCGTCCAGCCTAGCCAATCAACAGCCAGGCTGGGAACCCGAAGAGGATCACGTGGACGCACGCGGGACTTTCGAGGGGTCAGGTAAGTAAAAAGGGGGTTCAGGGGGGGGGGGGCTATACCGTCAGATGTTTTTTCACCTTAATGCATAGGATGCATTAAGGTGAAAAAACATTTACCTTTACAACCCCTTTAATAGACTCTGTTTGCACATGTATCACAAGTCCCAATATTATTGTATTTGTTAATTTATCACCAGTCACTATATCATTGGTTTACTAGTCACTATTTATTTATTTATTTATTAATTTATAATTGATCTTAATCAACATATTGATTTTTTTATGAACTGTTTTATGGATTCTGTATTGGTTAGTAGTCACACATTCAATTATGGATTACAATAGCACAGAAGGGTTCACTCAAAGTCACTTGTCTTAAATAGTGTTTTCACATATAGATTAACCATTTTGGCCATCAGGTGTGGTGATAGAAATCGTTTTGTATTATTACTTCTCTGTTCCCTCCCAAGGGGTATAGCACTCACAGCAGCGGCCTAAACAATTATTCCATTCTACCAAGGCGTGAGTGTCACACACTTTCATATGTGTAAAGAGCTGTGTATATTGATGCCACTTTAAAAATACCGGTACCTGGAATAATAAAATAATAATCATAATACACACTATAAAAAAGGTGGAGAAATCTAGTGCTGAAATCAGATTGGTTGTGATGACACAAGGTAGCACTTAGACAGTTAATAGTTTGGAATGCTGTTAAGAGTTTGAAGAGGGAAAATCTCCAGCACTACGGAGGTGACGACAGTTTTACTATATACTGCATGATCCTAAATGGGAGACCTGGCCTTCTATTGTATGACTGAACACTTATTTGGAACGATCTTGGATGATCACAACCTGAAATAAATGAAGTGATTTGTATTGCTCTTCAAACTTGAAACTGAGTGATAGGCCTGAATGGAACATGTATAAGTCAAGTCTGAAAGGGTGACTGTAATATGGACCTGCAGAAATCATTATGTCTTTAAATAAGAATTCAGGAAAGGTTTATATCAATGATTCTGCAGATTTATTTTTCTAAGGATGTAAGTGCCTAGTATTTATTTTTTCTGCCATGTTTCTGTCTGGACAAACAAAGCTCTAGAACATCCACAAAAAGTTTTACGTATAACAAAGTAGAGTATCATAATATTAAAGTTTATGTAAACCCCAAATTTTTTATTTATTTTTTTCCCCGATTTGGCCGTATTTTTCAATATACAGTTGAATTTGTTTATAATTGTTTCATAGGTGTTAAAAAAAATCTGTTGATCCTGGCAGAAATCCTCTGTGCCCATCACACGCAACCACTGTACCCATCAATTGCAGCCACTGTGCCCATCAATTGCAGCCATTGTACCCATCAATTGCAGCCACTGCGCCCATCAATTGCAGCCACTGTGCCCATCAAATGCTGCCACTGTGCCCCATCAAATGCTGTCACTGTGCCCATAAAATAGTGCCCCATCAAATGCTGCCACTGTGCCTATCAAATACTGCCACTGTGCCCCATATAATGCTGTGACTGTGCCCATCAAATAGTGCCACTTGCAATATTTGTTATTAAATATCTGCTCCTTTGACTGGAATACTACATTTGTAGCTAGTCCTTTCTTGCCTCCCATGATTACCTGCAGTCTGGTTTCTGGTCTTATGGTGTCTACCTGACCCCCTGAACCATTATCAATTGCAATATATCTTGGTAAGACTCTGATATTCATTTGGATAGTGTCCCCCTGAGGAAGCCCCATTTTAGGGCGAAACATGTTGGGAACAACACCATTGTGCTGTACTTTTAAGGGCTGTACTGTATGAGTCTTTTCTAATGCAACTGCATTGTTTTTATGTATTAACAAAATGTAAATTTTTCATGAATTTGTCCTATTGATTTAATATGCACCAAAAAAAATCCCACAAATCTCCACTATACAAATTAACTAAGGGATGCGGTGCTATAGTGTCAGTATATTGTCCATAAGCTACATTTTTGCCAGTGAAATCAGTTTTTTTTAGCTGCAGTGTGCATGAGCCCTTAACACTTTAAAAATGCAAACATTTATTTTTTAGACCATTACGAGGTAATGGAAAGGTCAGCAATGGCGGACATACAGTGGCAGTTTAAGGTTGTATAAGCTAATAATAGCTTGTAAACTGTAAAAATATAAAAGCAGCATAGTGTGAGCTATGAATAATATGAATGTCTAGAACCCGATTCCATGTCTTTTAGTCATAACATGTTTATGAAAAGATCTCCTTGGTTGACATCAATGTTTATTCTGGGAGATAGCTATAGTCAGAAAGTTACTTCATCACTTACAAAGTGTTCCAGAGTTTGCTGACTTGCTACATCCAATGTGCAGATCTAACAATGATTGGGGGAAAGGCCAATATCCTGTACTTTGGAGGACTGAAAATAAAAATATTTACAGTATATACAGTCAAAATGTTGGGTTTCTGAGTCAAGGAGAAATAAAGAAAAGACTTGCCCATCCCAGCACACCCGTAGATCCATTTCAAAGATTAACGCTATGCTGGCCGTGGACTCACCGTACATACTCACCGAAAAAAAATTGTTTTAGTTTCATACGTTTTTTTGAATTTTAGGATTTTCTTTCTTATTTTTAGATTTCCGAATTTGCAAAATTTTTTATTTACGAATTCGCAATTCGTGAATTTTCTAATTCGAAAATCCGCAAATTCGTAAATTAAAAAATTAGCAAATTCGAAAATCCAAAAATAGGAAAGAAAATCTGAAAATTCGAAAGAATAACTAACTAGCTAATAATAACAACTAACTATTAAATTATAGGTATTGGAAATTCCTTTAACATTTGGATGTTAGTGAACGTAACGAATACAAATTTGGCTGAAGTAACAAATTATCCAAAATAACGAATGGCGCATCAAAAACAAAACGAACAGAACAAATTAATAATAATAAAAAGTTTTTATTATTATTATTATTGTTATTTATTATTATTAATTTGTTCCATTCCATTCGATTAGATACGGCAATCGTTATTTTGGATAATTCGTAACTTCGGATAAATTTGTATTATTAATTTGTTCTGTTCAATTTTTTTAGATGCAGCATTTGTTATTTCGGATATTTTGTAACTTTGGATAAATTTGTATTCGTTACGTTCACCAACAGACAAATTTGAAAGGAAATTCCAATACCTATAATTTAATAGTAATAGTTAAGTTATTATTAGTTAGTTATTATTTCAGATTTAGAATTTACAAATTAAAAAATTTACGAATTTTCGAATATTCAAATTTAAGCATATTTGGAAAAATTTTGGGTTTTCGTTAATTCGTATATTTACGAATTAACTAGTTTGTGAAATTTGTTGAAAAACTAATTTGAAACTAAACGAATTGCACATGTCTAATATGTGTCACTGAGCAGCCAGTGGTTCTTTGCTGAGAAGCAAATACAGCTTCCAGACCACACTTACAATCGGTAAAAGGTGGGACTAGATCTCGATTATGTGACCACCGCCAGATCCGCTGATTGTCTCCCCCTCTGGCCAATCACCACGTGCGCCTCCCCTGCTGGCTATTGCACGAAATGATGAACAGGTACGTCATTTTACGCAATAGAGCCTCACTTTCATTATTCAATGCGTGCGCTTTCGTTATTCGCTGTCATAGCTTACTGAGCTTCTAAGAGGGCAAATTGGTGCCAGCTTAGCGGTTGCCTCTGTGACTAAAGTTGCGAATTTATTTGCAGCGTCATGAGGTACAGTGTCAAAGGTTTTCGACAATTCGATACAGATAGAAGATTCGACATGACGGTGACAATAGCGATCTGTGTCTATCGAATCTGCGGTCGAATGTGCCTAGCCTAACTCTAGTAGTCCAAGATTATTCTACATAGAGTGAAAAGATTCGACATTATAGAGACATGAAGATTTGAGGAAGCAGCTAAAAACATACGATCGCCGCGAGCGGACATTTCCGGTCAAATGCTCCACCCATAGGCTATAGAAGAATTCTAATGTTGGTTGACTAGTAATAATAATTAATAAATATAATTATTACTAGTCATACAACATTACAATTCTATTATAGCTTGTGGGCAGAGCATTAGACCATAAATTTATGATTGCGGCGTTGTACAGTTTAGCTGCTTCATCGAATCTTCTTAGAACATTCAACAGACACCATAAGCCTTCAATGACAGATTCGGCCTTAATTAATTCAAATTTTCAGACAAATGCATTTTTTAACGAAACAAAATAAATAAAAACAAATTAAACAAACTAAATAAATGTATTTTTTGGACGAAACAGAAATTCCGAAACAAAATGGGTGGCTTTGGCCAATTATGGCTCAGGGGGTTTAGTACACGCCCCACACTATAAAAGGCCGCCTGCAGGTCGGCCTTGTGTAGTGTGTTGCGGTGGTTAAAAGAGAGAAGACAGAGAGAGAGAGTGTCATTTTTAGTAGGTAGATAGAGCAGGCAGGCAGGCTAGTCAGTTAAAGTTACAGTGTGTAGAGGATATATATGCATCCCAGGTGTTGTACATATATTTATACACTGTATAGTTTAGCTAGCTCAGCTCTTCCTAATTTACTGGCAGGCAGGTGATTGTGCTAGCTGCAGTATTCTCACGTGGTGTATTGCCTGTGTCCTCTGCAGTGTGCACCATAAAGCTACGTGGTGTGTACTGCCTTTGTCCTCTGCAGTGTGCACCTAAAGCTACGTGGTGTGTACTGCCCATGTCCTCTGCAGTGTGCACCTAAAGCTACGTGGTGTGTGTACTGTCTGTGTCTGTGCTATTTTTCTCAATGATTTTCATCCATATTGCAGGGACCAGACATTACATTAAAGCCGCAAGCAGTTTTAAATTACCTTTTTCTTATAGTAATCTCATTTTGTGCAGGGACAGTTCTAAACATGTGCCACTTCACAGGCATACTATAGACACCCAGCAGGTACGATATTTAAAGGAATTTTTCATTGTTTTTATTTTTTATTTAAGCATCATTAAAATCACTGCTCCAGAAAAAACAACTGTTTTTAAAACTTTTTTTCCATTGATACATGTTCCCTGGGGCAAGACCCGGGTTCTAAAAGACGTTTTACGACAATAACTTGCATATTAGGCTTTAAAATGAGCAGTTTTGAATTCGAACGTTCGTGTCCCATAGACGTCAATGGGGTTCTAAACATTCGTGCGAACGGTCGGTCCGTTCGAAGGTTCTGGTGCGAACCGAACGGGGGGGGGGGTGTTCGGCTCATCCCTACTGTCTGAATATTGTGTCCAGGTTTCAGGAGGGTGATTCAAAACCTGGACTGTCAGGGTGAATCCCAGACAGGTGGTAACCCTAGGTCTATGTTATTTTTCTTTACCAACCATAAACCTGTAAGGCCTCTTTCACACAGGCTATCCGTTTTGATGGACTCTGCTTGCTAAGCAGGGGTCGTTCCACTGATCCGCACTGAGCAGGTGGGTGACAGGTCTATCTTCGCTCAGTGTGCTGAGACGGACCTGTCAGAGCCCCGCTGTCCTCTTTGTGAGAACGGATGAAAACTTGTCAATTTTCATCCAATCCCATTTGATCCGCCAGACGAATGGAAAATAGGGTTTCCATTCGTCATAGATTTGGCAAACCGGATCGGATAGCAGCGGGTGTCACAGCTGACATCTGTCTCTCCATAGAGGTGAATGGAGCATCCAATCAGGTCCGCCTGAAAAACAGACAGGCGGACGTGATCAAACAGCATGTGTGAAAGGGGTCTAAGTTGTACTTTTGACACTCCTCTTTGGGTGAACTGCCATATCTTTATTGTGTTTTGTTTTGTTGTATGTTTAACTTTAATAAAAAACATAATTATTAAAAAAAAAAAAAGTTACTGGCACCACATCTGATATTCCTCTGTACAAGATCTATTGTAAAAGGTCAATGAAAAAATCCAATAGAGATAAAAGAATGGACAGCACAGAAAAAAATAAAGAAGCATGGAAAAAAACAACCAAATAATTTAGCTTGTAGAAACCATTTTAATTAAATGTGGCCGTTTAAGTGTCCTCTGCCTGTGGCGCTTCTGTGTTGTAAAAAATTATACAGGGAGTGCAGAATTATTAGGCAAGTTGTATTTTTGAGGATTAATTTTATTATTGAACAACAACCATGTTCTTAATGAACCCAAAAAACTAATTAATATCAAAGCTGAATATTTGTGGAAGTAGTTTTAGTTTGTTTTTAGTTTTAGCTATTTTAGGGGGATATCTGTGTGTGCAGGTGACTATTACTGTGCATAATTATTAGGCAACTTAACAAAAAAAATATATATACCCATTTCAATTATTTATTTTTACCAGTAAAACCAATATAACATCTCAACATTCACAAATATACATTTCTGACATTCAAAAACAAAACAAAAACAAATTAGTGACCAATATAGCCACCTTTCTTTGCAAGGACACTCAAAAGCCTGCCATCCATGGATTCTGTCAGTGTTTTGATCTGTTCACCATCAACATTGCGTGCAGCAGCAACCGCAGCCTCCCAGACACTGTTCAGAGAGGTGTACTGTTTTCCCTCCTTGTAAATCTCAAATTTGATGATGGACCACAGGTTCTCAATGGGGTTCAGATCAGGTGAACAAGGAGGCCATGTCATTAGTTTTTCTTCTTTTATACCCTTTCTTGCCAGCCACGCTGTGGAGTACTTGGACGCGTGTGATGGAGCATTGTCCTGCATGAAAATCATGTTTTTCTTGAAGGATGCAGACTTCTTCCTGTACCACTGCTTGAAGAAGGTGTCTTCCAGAAACTGGCAGTAGGACTGGGAGTTGAGCTTGACTCCATCCTCAACCTGAAAAGGCCCCACAAGCTCATCTTTGATGATACCAGCCCAAACCAGTACTCCACCTCCACCTTGCTGACGTCTGAGTCGGACTGGAGCTCTCTGCCCTTTACCAATCCAGCCACGGGCCCATCCATCTGGCCCATCAAGACTCACTCTCATTTCATCAGTCCATAAAACCTTAGAAAAATCAGTCTTGAGATATTTCTTGGCCCAGTCTTGACGTTTCAGCTTGTGTGTCTTGTTCAGTGGTGGTCGTCTTTCAGCATTTCTTACCTTGGCCATGTCTCTGAGTATTGCACACCTTGTGCTTTTGGGCACTCCAGTGATGTTGCAGCTCTGAAATATGGCCAAACTGGTGGCAAGTGGCATCTTGGCAGCTGCACGCTTGACTTTTCTCAGTTCATGGGCAGTTATTTTGCGCCTTGGTTTTTCCACACGCTTCTTGCGACCCTGTTGACTATTTTGAATGAAACGCTTGATTGTTCGATGATCACGCTTCAGAAGCTTTGCAATTTTAAGAGTGCTGCATCCCTCTGCAAGATATCTCACTATTTTTGACTTTTCTGAGCCTGTCAAGTCCTTCTTTTGACCCATTTTGCCAAAGGAAAGGAAGTTGACTAATAATTATGCACACCTGATATAGGGTGTTGATGTCATTAGACCACACACCTTCTCATTACAGAGATGCACATCACCTAATATGCTTAATTGGTAGTAGGCTTTCGAGCCTATACAGCTTGGAGTAAGACAACATGCATAAAGAGGATGATGTGGTCAAAATACTCATTTGCCTAATAATTCTGCACTCCCTGTACTACAGCGCTACAGTGTACTAAACTAATAAAGATGTGATGTGATGTAATGATGCGCTAAAATCAACCCTATATGTAGTACAGTGATGAAAAGTGAATAATATGAACTTGAATAGGTATTACATCAACTGCGACAAACCGAAAAATGTGATGAAGCAACAATATGCAAATCACAGTCCATTTATCTGAACTGGGTAGGAAGTGATGGTAGTCTCCTGTGATACTGAAATCCTTCCACCCTGCTTCACCCAACCACTTGCATGCGACACTTCCTTAACCAAAACCACGGCTCATATGGAAGAAATAAACAGCAAAACAAGACCTCGTTGCGCAATATGAAGCGCCAAATAGAGAAAGAACATGACAGCGATACGATCGCATTCACGAATCCTCTGGACAAAACAGACGTGCAGCCTCGCTCAGTGTAACGATCTCCTCATGCGGTGTACGACACCTTTGATCGTGGCAACTGGCTCCTCCCCCTACACGTTACGTCACACGTCATGTGACTTAATCATGGGTAGCCATGTGATACAAGTGACTGAGTTTATATCTGCAGCACGCTCGTTTTTGAGGAAAAACGAAGGGATCATTGGACATCATAGCTTGGCAAAAACATTTCAGAAAACAGTCTGTCCGTGACATCAGGGACAAAAACAACATACAAAATGCTGTGGTTGCTTCCCCTCCCTTCTTCTCCCCCCCACCCCCCAAGATTTTCCTCCTATATGGGGGGATAGAGTCCTTGGTGGTAAGTCCCTCAGTTTTTTGGTGAATTTTGTTAACAAGGGTGCTCCTGTTATCTGTATTGTTGATTTATATTTGCTATTTTTGTATTTATATAGTTTTCTTGCTTATCTATGGTTGACGCATACATCTCCTGATGAAGCCTTGAGGCAAAACATGTCAGGATAACATATGACTACTCAATCCTCAGAAAACCGTTATATGTAACCACCATATCGGACTTATCTTGTACTAACAACCTTATGTTGTTTGCTACCCATTTTAAACTTTTTTTATAATAAAGTTATTTCATATACACCCTTTACTTACCTCTGGTTTCCAGTAATATGTGAATAAGCACCGTTACAGTCTCTTTATCCTTTTCCTCTCTTTTTTTAATAAATTAACTTCCTGGGATGAGGTGTCTACCCTCATTCGGACGAAAATCCAACCATAATAATTAATATTTTCTTTCATTGTCCCTGAGTAAACACCTAGGCAAGGAAAACACTGACTCCTGGCCGCAGAGGCCCAAGGACCGCACAGTAAGATTTAGCCCATCACTGCCATACTTCCAAGTCACAGAAGAGGTTGTATTCACACTGATAGAAAACATTGTACATTTATATCAATAATATGAAACAGCCATGAATCTGGTAACGCATGACCAGTGTGAGTATTGGAAAGTAGAGGTGTACTTTGCAAACGTCAATCAAATTTCAGCTGATCAACTGGTAAAAAAAAGTCTCCAGTTTTTTTAGAGAAGAGCTTCAATAAGTGCAGAAAAGGTGAAGCTTTTCTTAAACCCTTATAAATGTTCCAGTTCACTGATCCATTCCTGGTAAAAATCGCAGACCACAGGGGTGACACACACTGGTAAATTGGTTGTAAACACACTCTGTGATGTCTCTGAATCTGATAGCTCCATGTGTGGTCACCTTCATTCGTTTTTCTTCCTACCCACACTTTAAGCGCTCGATTACAAGGGTGGCAAGGGGGCGGCAAAATTAGTAGTTTGGGTCGTGGTTTCACCACTCACCTGAAGGATAACATATAGCCAGAGGGGGTTGTACAAAGCGAATTTAATGCAGCTTGTCAAGTTTGATGGGTGTCACCTCCTGCCGAATGCCCCTTAAAGTCATCTAAAATGTCCCCTGTCTTGTTTAGTCTTTAAACAGTACCTTTGGGCATAATAAAAAATGACATATATGATGCAGTCCCTTACTAGCAAAAACACAGCTGTTCTTTGGGGATTTTTTTGGTTTATTTTTTTTAAGCGCCCACCCCCCACCACCCTTTCCCCTTACCTTTGACATCGTTTTATTGCCTGTTGATCCTGATAATTGATCTGTTATTTTTCCACTTAACAAGCTGAGTTGTCCAACAAAATGGCATGTTTAGGATGAATCATATAACACTGCTGGTGCTAATACAAAGGTCTACTTTTATTAAATTGATTTACATTTTTTCTAAACAAAAAAGAATATGCTGTACCTACCTACCTACCTACCTACCTATTAGCTGGAAGTTTGCTTCAATTTGTTTGTGTCTTAGTTTAAAAAAAATAAGTGTACTTCTTTTTGTTGCCCCTGTGCCCTGAACTTAAAGTGGTTGTAAAGCTTAGATTTTTAAAATAAAAAATGTCTCACTTACCTCCACTGTGCAGTTCGTTTTGCACAGAGTGGCCCCGATCCACCTGTTCTTGGGTCCCTCGGCGGCTCTCTCAGCTCCTCCCTGCTTCAGATAACCCCCTCTGGGAAGCGCTCTCCCAAGGGGGTTACCTTTCGGGCGCGCTCCCGAGTCCTACATTCGGCGTCCATAGCCGCCAATTAACAGGTAATATAACTACAAGTATTGGGATGCCGGCCTTTATACACACATGAACTTTAATGGCATCCCAGTCTTAGTTTGTAGGGTTCAATATTGAGTTGGCCCACCCTTTGCAGCTATAGCAGCTTTCAGCTTCTGTTCAGCCTAAAATATTAGGGCTTTTTCTGTACAATAAACCAATGGTATGGAACGTATAGCTGGCTAGTTCAGTGAAGGTATTTTTGGTTCCTTTTGGCTGTCCAGAAACATTTACTAAAACACTAATGTGATGCTTCTAAAGCAGTGATGGGGAATCTCGGCCCTCCAGATGTTTTGGAACTACATTTCCCATGATGCTCAACTACACTGCAGAGTGCAAGAGGATCATGGGAAATGTAGTTCCAAAACATCTAGAGGGCCGAGGTTCCCCATCACTGTTCTAAAGAGTAATCTAGAGGGATGCCTGCATTATTTCATATAATATTATGATATTATTATGAGTGCTCGGAACCTCCAATTTTCATTCATTTCTAATTTTTCACAGCTATTTTCTATACTCTTTTTCTAGAAAAGCCTTTCTCAACTTTTTTAACATTGAGAGACCCTTAAAATGACTTTTTGGCATTGGGGAACCCTGACTAATAATTATTATCTCTACAGCTCACAGTACATTAGTAGTTATGGTCAGCGTGAAGAATGCTTCTTACATTTGTGGTCATTGGGAAGAACCTCTTACAGAGAGCTAAAAAGTTAATTGATGTCAGTGGTTACTCATCAGCGTGGCAGAAAGCGCATAAGCCAGCCATAGCAGGGACTGGCCAAGATGTGAACCATCTATGGGCAGGCCAAATGTACCCAAGTTGATCCATCAATCAACTTGGGTACCACCGGCATGCTGGATTTTCGGCATTTGATTATTTTCCCAGTACCACAGGTCGCAGCAGCGGCTGTGCGTCCATAAAGGGCACAGGTGTGCCGCCCCCTCTCTTCTGCACTGCTCTAATCCCCATAGATAGATTCATACATTGCATGAATCTATCTATGGTCACTGCTGACATTCCCTACTCAGGTGTCCGGCCCTTTTCGGGCACCGGGCATCTCAATTACAGTGGTGGGGGTGTTTTTTGGAAGCGCCAAAGACAAGGTATGTGCCGGGCAGACGAGGGCACAGTGGCAACACTTGGGGCACAGAGGCAGCATTTGGGGCACAGTGGCAGCATTTAATGGGCACAGTGGCAGCATTTGGGGCACAGTGGCAGTGTTTGGGGCACAGTTGCAGCATTTGGAGCACAGTGGCAGCGTTTGGGCACAGTGGCAGCATTTGGGGCACAGTGGCAAAGTTTAATGGGCAAAGTGGCTGCATTTGATGGGCACAGTGGCAGTGTTTGGGCACAGTGGCAGCATCTGGGGCCCGGTGGCAACATTTATTGGGCAAAGTGGCTGTGTTTAATGAGCAAAGTGGCTGTGTTTGGTACAGTGGCAGCATTTTGGGCACAGTGGCAAAGTTTAATGGGCAAAGTGGCTGCATTTGATGTGCACAGCGGCAGCATTTGGGACACAGTGGCAGTGTTTGGGCACAGTGGCAGCATCTGGGGCACAGTGACAACATTTAATGGACAAAGTGGCTGTGTTTAATGAGAAAAGTGGCTGTGTTTGGTACAGTGTCTGTGTTTGATGGGCACAGTGAGGCTGCAATTGATGGGTGTTTCTTTTTTCTGAATTTTTCAGTTTGTTTGCGCCCCCCCAAAAAAAATTTTTTTTTTATATCAAATCAGATAAGTATTGTCCACACATGTATTACTGATCTCTTTTTGAACAGAACTCTCAGTTTGAGCGTGGCCCTTCATTCTTTATCTCCACGGTACATACAACTACTTGACCAAGTTAGTGAATGAATTTCAGTTACCGGTTCTCCTTTTTGTTCTTGTTTTCCTATGTCACTATAATGTGCAGAATTTCCATTCAGCTTCTTCTAAAAATAATCCAGTACCAAACCAGTGCAGCTAAATTTTGCCTCTACCATTATGTGTATGGAAAGATGAGGCTGGATTAATGTTCTTTGGAGTCAAATGAAAGAAAATCTAGTTTTAGAGAAAAGTAGGAACTTTAAAGGAACTCAGTAGTAGATCATCCTGAGTTTGTTTTGGCCTGCAGAGTAAGTTCTTGACCCCCGCAGTGGAGAGAGCTTTAATCTGTTCCTTAACTCCCCCACTCTGCAGACCCTGGAAGTGTGAGTCATGTTATAGGGATAGTTTTCTTTTTGCCGCCAGGGGGGCTTTCTAGGGGTTGGGTTCAACAGATGCAAACCAAGCATGCAGAAAGCCAAATACTTGGAAAACAAAAACATAATTAAAATATTATAAAATGTGTGTGTATTTATAATTGTAACATTTATTGGTTAAAGCGGAGGTCCACCTAAAAAAAAATATTAAAAGCCAACAGCTACTAATAGAGGAAATAGTAACCGCTCAGATGAACCAAAGAGCCTTCTCACTGGATCCAAACCATGGGTGCAATGCAATGGTAATGCAAAAATAGAGGATAACTTGGACAGCCGCACTCCAAAAAACATTCCGAGAGCCGAGCGATTGCTCGACATCGGCTGCCGACATCGCGGGCACCCTGGACAGGTAAGTGTCCATTTATTAAAAGTCAGCAGCTGCAGTATTTGTAGCTGCTGGATAACTTGGACAGCCGCACTCCAAAAAACGTTCCTTTTATTAAAACTGGTCACAATAAATACATGCCACAGCAAAAATTAGAACAAAAGCTGACGCGTTTCACACCGTTACACAGTGCTTAATCATAGATTCGCTCGGCTCTCGGCTGCCCCCGCTGCCACCCTCGGTGAGGGAATCAGGAAGTGAAGCGTTGCGGCTTCACTTCCCGGTTCCCTGCTGCGTATGCGCAAGTCGCGCTGCGCGTCCTCTCTGGTCCCCGCTGTCTTCTGGGACCTGTGTGTTTACCAGAAGATAGCGGGGGTTGGGAAGGGGCGTGACTCCCGCGGGAGTCTATGTCCAGAAGTGGGTGCAAATACCTGTATTATACAGGTATCTGCACCCCCCTCCCCCCTGAAAGGTGCCAAATGTGACACCGGAGGGGGGGAGTGTTCCGAAAAGCGGAGGTTCACTTTTTGTCTGCTTTAAACTTGATGGGATTGTATCTTTTTGTAACCTAAAGACAGGTATTTGCACCCACTTTGCCACACGCTACGGGCAAAAGACTGGTTTTTCTGACTTCCCGTCTGTCGCCCGTTGTGTGCTGGGAACACTCGGCTCCCAGCCAATGCGCCGTAGGGAACCGGGTAGTGAAGCCGGAGCGCTTCACTTCCTGGTTCCCTCACTGAGGATGGCGGGGGGAGCAGCAGAGAGACGAGCGATCGCTCATCCTCTGCTGCGGACGGCGCTGGACTCCAGGACAGGTAAGTGTCCTAATATTAAAAGTCAGCAGCTGCAGTATTTGTAGCTGCTGGCTTTTAATATTTTTTTATACTGGCACATCCGCTTTAAGAGTTCCCTTCACTGGAACTAAGGGGCCAAGCCCAACCCCTGAAAAACAACCCCACACCATAATCCCCCCCTCCACCAAATGATTTGGACCAGTGCACAAAGCAAGGTCCATAAAGCTCCTGAGGCAAAGATTTGCACTGGATCACTGCACAGATCTGGAAGAAATACACCAAGCACACCAAGATTCAAGGAAGAATACACATGCCTATTATATTTTGACAATATTTGCTTGTCCCGTAGTTCAGCTTTGATATGTATAGCTTGACAGTGATCAGTTCATCGTTCTTTATTTCTTTAAATTTCTGCGCAACCCTGTCTTGTTTCACAACTATTTCAAACAGCAAAATACGAGATTTATTTGACATTTTATTTCCAGAACATCTGTGTTTATCAAAGGAGCCATGCTCCTGCAAGAAATGCATCATTGATGAGAATATATTGTTTTTGGTGCTACTTTTGGCAATTCAGGACAATGCTGGTCTCTCAGAAGGTCTCTCCCGAAAGCTCAGTCACTAATCCCAACTTCTGAGAGTCTTCCAGAGGTTACACTAAGTTTCATGTTACACTGGCCAGACCTGACCTCAGCTTGCCTTATTCATCTCCCCTGACGTCATATATTACAGAGCAGGGAAAGTGTAAGGGGTGACCTCTGGCCAGTAAGGGGCAGAGCAGTATTTTTTACTGGACGTGGTGTCATATCCAGCTCATAGTTCTCTATTGGCTGTGCGGGGCTTTGTGTACCAGTCTCCAGACAGGCCTTATCAGGGTGATACAGGACTGCATCCAAGTTCACGGAGAGTTGAGAAATGATTTCCTAGTCACTGACGAACATGTTATGAAAAGGGAATATGATACTTTAAGTGTGCCCCAGACTTTCCCTAAGCCTTCTGTCAGTTGCTGCTAAGAAAAACTGGAAATCTTAAAGTAGATTTTTCAAGGGTGTATCTATAAATAACAGAGGTCCTCACTGAAGGTTCTCCTGACCCTTCAAGGATAGTTTCTTAGGGCCAGATTCACAAAAGAGATACGACGGCGTATCTCCTGATACGCCGTCGTATCTCTGTAATCCGCCCGTCCTTACTATGCGGCTGATTCATAGAATCAGTTACGCATAGCTAGCCCTAAGATCCGACAGGTGTAATTGACTTACACTGTCGGATCTTAGGATGCAATTCTATGCCGGCCGCTAGGTGGCGAGGCCATTGCGGTCCGCGTAGAATATGCAAATGACTAGTTACAGCGATCCACGAACGTCCACGATGCCCGTCGCTCTAACTTTCCGTCGTTTCCGTCGAGATACGCGTCGTAAAATTAGGGCTGAGCCCTAGGTGTTCTAAGCCATGTTAAGTATGGCCGTCGTTCCCGCGTCGAAATGTAAAAAATCACGTTGTTTGTGTAAGTCGTCCGTGAATGGCGCTGGACGCCATTTACGTTAACGTCTAAACAAATGACGTCCGTGCGACGTCATTTAGCGCAATGCACGTCGGGTAATTTTCCCGACGGAGCATGCGCAGTACGTTCGGCGCGGGAATGCACCTAATTTAAATGGTGCCTGCCCAATTTGAATTAGGCGGGCTTGCGCCGAGCGGATTTAGGTTACACCGCTGCAAGTTTACAGGTAAGAGCTTTTTGAATCAGGCACTTACGCTGTAAACCTGCGGCGGTGTAACGTAAATCAGATACGTTACGCTGCCGTGGAGCAACGTAATTCTTTCAGAATCTGGCCCTTAGTTTCTTTCAGGGCCGGTGCTACCACTAGGCAAACCAGGCAGTCGCCTAGGGCGCCCTGCTGCCTTGGGGCGTCCAGCCACTGATGTTCCTACTCTCTTCACTCTGCAGCAAGCAACTAAGTCTCAGCATCAGCAGGCAGTCGCTACTTCATTCGCACATAGGGGTTGATTTACTAAGGGCAAATACACTGTGCTGTTGCACTCTGCAAGAGCAGTTGCTCCACAGCTTGGCTGGCTTCCATCATCCAATCATATACAAGCACAAATGCAGTCATTTTTATTTTCCTTGCATGTGATTGGGTATTCTTTGCAAAGGGAAGCTTTGCCTCATTTACTAAGCTCTGAAGCAACTGCCCTTTGCAAAGTGCACAGTCTTTTTGCCTTTAGTAAATCAACCCCATTGGGGCAGAGGGGCAGCGGTGGCAGAGAACTGTGTCTGTGTCCCGACTCCCGAATGAATGGAAGCAAGCAAACATTCATTGATGGGCGCTGGTGGGCTGCATTGATGGGCGCTGGTGGGGCTGCATTTTTATGGGCGCTGGTGGGCTGCATTTGATGGGTGCTGGTGAGGCTGCATTTGATGGGTGTTGGCGGGCTGCATTTGATGGGCATTGCATTAAAAGGGTTGGGTATACATGGGCAGGGCAAAGAGGGTGGAGTCAGATGAGAGAGAAGATCACCGCTCAAGGTAGGTCTATTGTAGGGTCGTTTCACAAATATAGGACTCCAAGGGTGCAGGCAATGCACTAAGGCAAATATTGGTATAAAGATGAGGGATGGACAGCCGCACTCCAAACCAAACGGGTTGTCTTTATTCAAATCAACAGCAAGAACACAGCAGATTACAGCAATAGGAACAGGAGAATACCGACGTTTCACACTGGCTTCAGTGCTTATTCATGGCTGAAAGCCTAATGAGGTTTCGTCTAGGGTGTCAAAAATCCTTGCACCAGCCCTGGTTTCTTTATGGAACCCCGCCACTAAGATCTATACTGGTATCCAGTATATCTACACTTACCAGCCACTTTATTAGGTACACCTGTTCAATGGCTTGGTAACACAAATTGCTAATCAGTCAATCACATGGCAGCAACTCAATGCATTTAGACGTGGTGAAGACAACTTGCTGAAGTTCAAACTGAGCATCTGAGTGGGGAAGAAAATGGATTTAAAGTGGATGTAAACCCCATTCATGAAATCTGGCCCAGGCACATACTGCATATCTGTAGTGTTTACTTATCTCTCTCTAAAGCCCTAAGTCCCCTGTCTTTCTGCTGATCCGTTCCTCTGTTATCAGAGTGATAACTTCTGATAAGTTTTTTGACACAGGAGATAAAAGCAGCTGGAAATTTGTGTCGGGGAGGGAAAATAGAGACAGATAAGCAGAGAGCCGGTCTATTCACAGAACAGCTTTGCAAGTTTCTACGTTCCTCTTGTTGATGTCAGAGGTCAGAGAAGAATAAGCAGGCTGTTTTGACATGATAGAAAGGCAATAGTAACTCAAATAACCTCGTGTTACAACCAAGGTATGCAGAATACCAACTCTGAATGCACAACACTTCGAACCTTGAATCAGATCGGCTACAGCAGCAGACTACCACACCAGGTGCCACTCCTCTCAGCTAAGAACAGGAAACTGAGGCTTCAATTCACACAGGCTCACAAAAATTGGACAATAGAAGATTGGAAAAACGTTGCCTGGTCTGATGAGTCTCGATTTCAGCTGCGATATTCAGATGGTAGGGTCAGAATTTGGTGCAAACAACAGGAAAGCATGGATCCACCCTGCCTTGTATCAACTGTTCAGGCTGGTGGTGTAATGGTGTGGGGGATATTTTCTTGGCACACTTTGGACCCCGCTATTACCGATCAGGCATTGTTTAAACACCACGGCCTACCAGAGTATTGTTACTGACCATGTCCATCTCTTTATGACTGCGGTAAGGGGGGACTTCCCCTCCCGCTACTTAGGATAACAGCTGAGTGTACGGTCACTAGCAATAATACTGTATTGGATCTTCTTTGCATCCATGTGGGAGAATGACATCATTGCGGCGCAGCCAATCAGACGGTCGGAGGACACGAACCTGTCAGCAGTGACAGCATGGCACTGGAGGGCTATGTTCTAAGGTAAGTATTTACCTTACAGGGTTAAAAAAAAAAATTGGTGCGGTTTACTACCGCTTTAGGTGCATCAGACATGGTGCCAGAGAGCTGGCCCATAGAATTGATTAGAGACACATACAAATTAATGGATATATAGATGTACAATTATTCATAATACACAGCGCTTGGATAGTTTTTCCTACGGAATTCTGCTCAAGCTTGGCTTGCATACACACAGTTACAAAAAAAGATCTCTGAACTTTCGACGCAGTGACGTACAACACTACAACGAGCCAAGAAAATTAAGTTCAATCCACGGCGGAATTGCTACAGACGATCGGAATTTCCGATCGGAATTGTTTCCGTCGGAAAAATTGAGAACCAGCTCTCAATCTTTCGTTGGAGGAAATTCCGACAGCAAAAGTCCGATGGAACCTACACACAGTCGGAATTTCCATTCAAAAGCTCACATCGGACTTTTGCTGTCGGAAAACCCGATTGTGTGTACGGGACATTAGAGAACCTCTATGTTGTGTATAAGGAGTATTTATATAGTGCTAATAATTGAATACAGCATTTTACATATTGTAAATAAATATCAGTCCCTGCCCTCAAGGAGCTTACAATCTAAGGTCCCTAAGGCCTCGTACACACGACCGAGTTTCTCGGCAAAACCAACAAGAAACTTGCTTGGAGATATTTTTTTGCCGAGGAAACCGGTCGTGTGTACATTTTCGGCGAGGAAACTGTCGGGAAACTGGACGAGCCAAAAAGAGAGCAAGTTCTCTATTTCCTCGACGGGAATGGAGAAACTTGCCTTGTGGAGTTCCTCGACAGCCTAACAAGGAACTCGACGAGGAAAACGATGTGTTTCGCCCGTCGAGTTCCTCGGTCATGTGTACGAGGCTTAACTCACATTCATACATACACATACTAGAGCCAATTTAAATAGAAGCCAAGAAACCCACAAGCTTGTCTTTGAAGTGTGGGAGAAAACACATACAAGCACAGGAAGAACATACATACCCCATGGGATAATGTTTTGGTTGGGATTTGAACAACCCAATTTCTACCAGGTAGAGGTGCTAACCACTAAACTGATCTACAGATTAATCATCCCATGTGATGGCTGTGTAGGACATACCTGTTATATGGAGATCTCAGTAGGAGGGCTTGGCTGCCGGTACAGCTGTCAGTAGGGGTGTGACAGCCGTAGACTGGTGGAGGTACAGAATACTGCTGGTCTCCTGTAGGGAAATGATATGTAGTTAGTAAACCATCAGTGATCACTCACCATCCACATCCATTACTCCTCCTGTCTACTGCATACATTCCACAAGCAGATCACAGCCTGGGGACTGCACCGCTCACTGCTGATTTATGGTCTGCACTTCCCTATACATAACCAGTTTAAATGAGATCTCAGCATTCAGACAGTGCAGTCTGCATATAATCATTGGGAACTCTCAGGGCTTCTTGTATTGACAGAAAATGTGATCTGCTCTACAACACAGATGTAATATATATATATATATATATATATATATATATGTATATATATATATATATATATATATATATATATATATATATATATATATATATATATATATATATATATATATATATATATAAAAATGAAAATAATAAATAGAAATAAAAAAACATGATTTTTTCAAAAAACATGATTGGTTGATTAAACTGAAAGCAGCATCCTCCAATTTATTACACTAATTTAGTAAAAGTATAAAGTATAAAGTATGTATGTAAAATGCTTCCACCTCCTTGGCTGAAATCAGTAAGAGGGTTTAGTTCCGCTTTAAGTCCCTAGTAACATTTTGTGGGTGCAAAAAATGCAGATTTAACAAACAATAATTACTCAAGAGACATGCATATATGTAAAATCTTGTAAAAATGTGTTTACATGTGTTAAAGAGGAAGTAAACCCTGATGGGTTTTAGTTCTTCTTGGTTTCCTTGCAAAGGTAAAGCATAATGGGCTACTATGCATTGCATAGTAGCCCATTATGTGTCACTTATCTGAAATCGAAGCCTGCGATGTCACCGCTGTCCCATCTTCCACGAAGTGTCCATCTTCCTACCTGGTATGGCCGGAGCCACGATGACGTTACTCCCACGCAATGTGCGTGGGAGCCGCCAGTCACGGAACGATCTCCTTTAGAAACGTAACGGTCGCCGTGTCTAAAGGTTTCTAAAGTGCACCTGAGCCGTTGTCTACGGCGCATGCGCCATAGACATTGGAGCCCGTCTTTTTTTGTAAATATCTCCTAAACCGTGGAGGTTTGGGATATATTTGTTGCACCTACAGGTAAGCCTTAATCTAGGCTTACCTGTAGGTAAAAGTGGTTGTAACGGGTTTACACAAACTTTAAGTATCTGTGCCGACTGAGAAATTACATACATACACACAGGGCTCAAGTCCTGCGGGAACGCGTGGGAACGGAGTTCCTGCACTTTTTTCACAGCAGGAACGCAGTTCCCTTTGCAGGACGAGAGCAGCCGAGCCACCCGAGCCAATCCTTCACTAATCGGCAATGCCCAGCTCGAGTCACTGTCAGGGGCAGGCGAACCTTAGTAATCCTTTATGTTACTGGCCGCTTCCTGTATATGGATTCATCAGGTAGTGTGCGGGTATTCCGTCACTTCCTCGATGCCGCAATGTCTCCTGGGAGCAAGTTCTTACTAAATCCCGCGATAACTCCCAGGAGACATTGCGGCATCGAGGAAGTGACGGAATACATGCACACTACCCAATGAATCCATATACAGGAAGCGGCCAGTAACATAAAAAGATTACTACGGTACAGTGGATCGAAAAAAACAAAAACAAATGCGGTTTCGTAATTATGCATATGAGCGTATCATTTTTTTTTTTTTTTTGGTGGGGGAGTGGATCTTGGGTGGGAGTTCCCACACTTTTTTCCCCAGGACTTGACCCCTGCATACACAGTTAGTCTGCTTGAAAAAGTACATAAGTCCATCCATCCAGTTCAACTCAAAGAGAAAAAAAAAACACACAAACAAATTAAAGACCTCCATATACACTGTGACTATACTATACCCACAGTTGATCCAGAGGAGGGAAAAAACAAAAAAACGATAAAGCATTATCTAATTTGCTTCAGCGAAGGAAGAACAAATCCTTCCTGATCCTCCAGGAAGCAATCGAATATTCCCTGGATTAACGCTACCTATAGATGTTAGTATCCACTTATATGTAAATTTAGGAAAAAATCCAGGCCTTTTTTAAAAACAATCTACTTAGCTGGCCAAAACCAGCTCTTGAGGGAGCCTATTCCACATTTTCACAGCTCTTATGCCTTGTATACACGGTCGGACTTTTGACCGTGCAAAAGTCCACCATGAGTCCGTCGGAAGTCCGACGAAAAGAAAGAGAACAGGTTCTCTATCTAAGGTCCGTTGGACTTCTGACAAAAAAAGTCCAATGGAGGTTACACACGGCCGGACTTTCCGAGAAAAAAAGCCTGTCTGATTTTTTTTTTTTTTTGGAAAGTCCGGCCGTGTTTACGAGGCATAACTGTGAAGAAACCTTTCTGTATTTGGAGATGGAATCTCTTTTCCTCCAGATGTAAAGAGTGCTCCCTTGTCCTCTGTGATAACCTCAAAATGAAGAACTCTAAATCAAGTTCACTATATGTATTTAAACATGTTGATCATATCCCCCCCCCCCTTAATCTCCTCTTCTCAAGAGAGAATACATTCAGTTCCTCTAATCTAGCCTCAGAGCTGAGCTCCTCCATAGGACAATGGCAGGGCCATGGGAATGAGATCACAATTCCCATAATTCCAAGCCGTTGTCGAGCGTTCCATGATAAAGGGGAGCCCGAGCTGGACTAAAGAAAGTTACGCATACAGATCTCTTTTATACAGGGTAGGCAGCTTAGGAAGAATAGAAAGGTGAGGAAACATTTTTAAGAATAGTTAGTATAAGCTTGAAATCCACTTTAATGATATGCATTTTTAATATTTCTAAATGTTTTACTTAAAACATTTCCTTTAACAGTAATTCAATTGACAAAGGATATTTAAAATATAAAAACAAATGCAAAAAAGTGTCTAAAATGCGCTACTGTGAGTAAACAAAAATGTGCAAATAGAGTGAGCATAAGTAAGGTCTGGGGCAGCTATATCTAAAAGTGTTCACCATACACGACTCAGGATAAATATAAAAAATGTGATAAGCGCTCCAGAAAACGATATGCAAAAAGTGATCACAACACAAAAGAAATAGTGAATATAATGAAATAAATCAGAGTTCATAAAAAATATGATATTTTTTATGAACTCTGATTTATTTCATATATGAACTTTGCATTGCATTTTGCACTTGATGCACATTCATTCACTGGATTTGCTGGCTATTTATTGCTCTGAGTCTTTATACTCAGTTGCATTTCACGCCACCTTTGGAGGTTAATTTTTATATATTGATTTCATTATATTCACTATTTCTTTTGTGTTGTGATCACTTATTGCATATCGTTTTCTGGAGCGCTTATCACATTTTTTATATTTATTTTGATATTTAAAATATACTCATGAAACTCTAAGGTTACTTTAGTTATAAACATTACATCTTCACCCTATACTGCTACATAAACTAAACTCTTCATCATTGGGAAGGAACAGTTATGTTGACCTCTTCGGCTCTTCCCACCTCTTCCTACCTTCCATCATCAAGACCAGATTATTTACCACTAAATTACAGGCACCGTTTAGAATTTCAGTAGTATAAATAGCTTGGCTTGGCAGAATTTTCAGTGGATGTCAATGGAGAATGACATATCTGCAAGACTTACCGAGAGAGGATTGCTGGGTGATGGGATCTTCATGTTTGAAGGAGTGGTTGGGGAACTGTGCCGTATGGTGAGATGGAGTATGACCATAACTTGGCGTTCCATCAAAAGCCACTGCGCTGTATCCTTTCAAAACAAGAGAGTAACATTGTTATTAAGAAATTCAAAGTGATGATGTTTATTTTTTATTAAAAAGGCATGATCAACATCTTTTTGTTTTATCCTGCAGTGTTTTATCAGTCATGGCTATAGATCTAATAAAGTTTTGGATAGAGTTGGGAAGGGTTAGAACCTCTATCAGATGTTACTGCTAAATGGGAAACCATTAAAGAGATTTCCTCTCACGTTCTGTCAAGTTTTGGCTAAACATACCCTTTGGGGTTGATTTACTAAAACTAGAGAGTGCAAAATCTGGTGCAGTTGTGCATGGTAGCCAATCCGTTTCGAACTTCAGCTTGTTCAAATAAGCTTTGACAAAAAAAAAAAAACTGATAGCTTATTGGTTTCTATGCAGAGCTGCACCCGATTTTGCACTCTCCAGTTTTAGTAAATCAACCCCTTTAAAGGGGTTGTAAAGGCAAAAAAAAAAAAATTCCCTAAATAGCTTCCTTTACCCCATCAACTTCACTTACCTCATCCTTCGATTTTGCTTTTAAATGTCCTTATTTCTTCAGATAAATCCTCACTTCCTGTCCTTCTGTCTGTAACTACACACCGTAATGCGAGGCTTTCTCCCTGGTGTGGAGAAAGCCTCTTGAGGGGGGAGGGGGGCAAAAAAGGAGTGTCAGGACGCCCACTAACACACAGCTCCTTTCTCTATCTGCAAAGAAGAGTGCTCTGAGACTCCTGCTCGCCCCCTCCCCCCTCAAGAGGCTTTCTCCACACCAGGGAGAAAGCCTCGCATTACGGTGTGTAGTTACAGACAGAAGAACAGGAAGTGAGGATTTCTCTGAAGAAATAAGGACATTTAAAAGCAAAATCGAAGGATGAGGGAAGTGAAGGAGGACTGCATTAAGGTAAAGGAAGCTATTTAGGGAAACATTTTTTTACCTTTACAACCCCTTTAAGTCTCCTTTTACACTTATTTAGCGTGAGCACAGCCAGGGAATTTAGAGGCTTCTTTTTAGTGTTTATATGCTGCTTTTATGTATGTACAGGAGTAGAATTACGTGTGAATGGGAGTTCCAAAAAAACGCAAACATGCATTTTTTTTAAGCATTTTTAAGGCACTCCCCAAGTCTATGGGGAAAACAATGCACAATTCCACCCCAAAGAAGCTCAGGTACTTATATGAGTTATAGATGACAGGCAACAAGTGACACAACACTCACGTGTGAAAGGCCCCATTGGGACTAATGAAATTCCTTATCTTGAGCACTGTCTCACTTTGGCAATTGCATAAAAAAGAAAATGTCCACTTAGCTTAGTCCATAAGTTGTGCTCATCCAATCACATGCAAGGAAAAATAATGATATTTGTAATTCTCTCTCATATGATTGGGTATTTGAAGTGACCTACAGTGAGCCTACACTTACTTGCAGCCATAACTGTATGATGATGATCTATACTGCAGTTTCTATGCTGCAATATACTGAATATTGTGACCACCTTCTACAATACAAGCACGAGTACAACAAACTACAGTGGAACCTTGGATTGCGAGTAACGCGGTTAACGAGCGTTTCGCAATACGAGCACTGTATTTTAAAAAAACGTGACTCGGTTTTTCCGAATGTTGTCTCGCAAAACGAGCACGATTCAGGCCAAAGCGGTGTGCAGTACCGCTTTTGGCCTGAGGTGGGGGGGGGGCGCCGGAGCCGAACGTCGCCGATTGCAGCCGATCAGCGCGATTCGGAAATGCACAGAAAGGCCAGAGGACAGCATGGCTGACCTCAGCAGATCTTGAGTAGGACGGTTTTCTAAGGTTTGCCGAGGTCAGCCAAAGTGTCCTCGGGCCTTTTCGCCCTTTTACGAGGCTCTCCAGTGCCCTCCACCTCTAGCCGCATGCGGTATTGCATCCCTTTGAAGCCAATGCAGAACAAATTATTTGCGTTTCTATTGACTTCAATGGGGAAACTCGCTTTAATATGCAAGTACTTTGGAATACGAGCATACGCCTGGAACGGAGCATATGTGTGACATTTATTAAAAAGTTAAAATTCACTTACAATTAGGATAAAAATGAAAAGTGATGTGAACAAAAAGCCGGCAGCGGTGTTACCCGAGCTCCGGCCATAATGATGTCACACATATGCTCCGACTGACGCGTTTCCCTAAAAATTGTGTCTTTTCCAATCCTCCAATCCCTGAAGATGCCATTTTTTGGGAAACATGTTGGGCGGAGCATACATGTAACGTCATCACGGCTGGAGCTCGGGTGACACCGCGGCAGGCTTTTGTGCACATCACTTGTCATTTTTTTTCTCTTTGTAAGTGGATTTTAACTTTTTAATAAAAGAAAGAATCACAACTACTCCTGAGCATTGGGGCTTCTTTATGGAGATTGCACACAGACTTGTTTAATCTCTGTAACCAAGATCCATATTATCTGGTAAGAGGCTGTATTTTTTTTAAATTTGGATCACTGGAGCACAATTTTAAAGTGGAAGTTTTTTGAGCACTAAGCATTTTATTTTGGCACCTTATGGACCTTTTTCATATACATAAATATCACCAGAAGTAATGTATGGACTTTGATTGTGATGTATTGTCATTATAAGCATATCACTAATTGTGTTATATTTACTAATTCATTTTTCACACGTGATGAGGTTATCGCACAAATGATTGTCTGTTTATTTTAAAAAAATTTCGTGCTAGTCAGATATCGAAAATGAAGAGTTTACTAAAGTTTCGAAAACTCTCATACGACATAATAAAAATTCGGAAGTGATGTAATGGGGTTTATTTACAATCCACAAGTGCACTGCAAGTGGACTTGGAAGTGCAGTCGCTGTAGATCTGAGGGGGACATGCAAGGAGAATAAAAAACAGCATTTTTGCTTGTACATGATTGGATGATAAAATCAGTAGATCTTCCCCTCATTTCAGATCTTCCCCTCAAATTTACATCAACTGCACTTCCAAGTGCACTTTCAAGTGCAGAGTGGATTTGCCTTTAGTAAATCAACCCCAATGTGTTGTAATGTGTGTACTAATTAAACAAAAATTATACGATCTGGTATCGTACGAGAACATTTTTTGCGCTTGTCTCATTTGATAATTGCGCATGAATTGGTATTTTTGGTTTGATTTTCTGATCGTGTGTACAGGCCATTACAGGTTACACCTTGAGACCATTTGTTTCTACCATAATTATACCCTGCAGTGGTAGTTGTTCTCCTTGTTTGGTGATCAGTTAATGCCATATAGTAGCTTTACATCTATGACCTCTTGAATGGTTGGCTTTTTTCCAATGGCATGCAACTTGGAAAGAATTTCGGGTTGGCTTACTGAAGAAGTAAAATCTGCAAACTTATCAAAATGAAGATACACTTAGCTAAGTAAACTGAAGGTGTGTTCACTCTGAATACCCAGTCATGTACAAGGGAAAGGGAAAAAGAGGACCTTGAACATTAACAATCTGTACTCCTTTAATAAATCAGACCCACTGCATGTCAATTAGTAGGTAGCAATAAAGAACCTAGGCCTTATGTGTTGTGATCTTTTTACATTTACTGTATGAAAGCAACACATTTATACTGTTCTCTAATGGAATAGAGATGAGCTAAGGTTCAAGCCAAACTCAGTTGTCCAAGGGAAAATGTTAAATGTCATGTCAGATGTTAGTAGACTGCTGGCCCAATCAGCTGCAGGCATGAAATTTCCCACCCCACAACCGCACGCAACAAAGGGGAGGGGATGCCTGTGACATCATTAACTTAAAGGGGTTGTAAACCCTCCTGTTTTTTTCACTCGGGGCCAAGTCCTGGATTTGGCGGCTATGGACGCTGAATGCTGGACTTTGGAGCGCATTTGGGGCCACTCTGTGCAAAACGAGCTGCACAGTGGAGGTAAGTATGACATGTTCAAAAAATCTAACCTTTGGGCCTGGTTCACACTGGTATGATTTGAGATGCGTTTTGGCATGTCAAATCGCATCTCAAATCGTCGGCATTTGCCGGCAATTGTCGGCAATGGCACCATCCTAATCGGTGCGACGCTGCATCTGCGGCGCTGCACCGATTTCAAAAAGTAGTTCCTGTACTACTTTTTGCGATTTCGGGCCGCAATTTACATTGACATCTGTGCAGAAACCTGACTCAGCGGGAGTGAAATCGTGCGAGTTCAGCTGAACTTGCACGGCTTCACTCCCGCAGCACAGTGTGAACCAGGGCTAAGTGTCACTTTAATATGGTCACATGGCCGTATTTTCACATGTCATTAAGCTATTGTGGACATGTAGCCATATTAGTTCAGTGATATCACCAGCATTCACAACCCTTTGTTACAACAGGGCATGGAATTCCACATCTGCAGCAGGTTGGGCCAGCAGCCTGCCATCATGTGAGGCCCCGTACACACGACCGAGTTTCTCGGCAGAATTCGAGAAGGAATTCGGAAGATCGGAGGTGAATTCTGCCGAGAAACCCGGCCGTGTGTACACTTTCGGCCGAGGAAGCCGACGAGTTCCTCGTCGAGCCAAATAGAGAACATGTTCTCTATTTCCTCGTTGTTCAATGAGGAAAGTTGGCTCGCCAAGATCCTCGGCGGCTTCACACAGAACTCGACGAGCAAAACGATGAGTTTTGCCCGTCGAGTTCCTCGGACGTGTGTACGGGGCCTCACAGTTTCCTGCAGGATCAGACCGAACTAAGTTCATAAATACAACTGAAAAAGCACACAACCTCTAATGCTTACACCTGGCCTTTGAAAGCACATTTTTAAAGTAGAGCTCCAGAATAATCCAATGTTGTCAAAATACAATAAGCATGTGCATTCTTTCTTGAATCTTGGTGTGCTTTGTGTTTTTTTTTTTCCAGATCTGTGCAGTAATCCAGTGTGAAACTGCCTCTGTGCATGAGCTTCCTGTAACAAAGACCAGTCATTGTTGCACTCTCTTCTTATGCAGAGTGACTGGTCTTGTCTCCGCCCCTCTTGTAATTTTTTGCCTGTAGTGGATGGACCTGTTGGGTCCCTCCCACAGCTCTGTTCTCTGCACAGGCTATGTACAGCATAGTGATGATGTCACCATTACTTTTACAAAGTAACAATTGGGTTTGCAAAGACATTCAGTGCATATAAAATGGTTTTCTATGCTTTGTGGCAATAATGAAAGTTTTTTTGCTTGGGATTCAGCTTTAAAATAAAACCTATTACTTGAGTTGCAATTGAAGAGTTTTTTGGTTAATTATTAATACCAAGTCATTGCTAACGTTTTTACAAATCCCTTTATAATAATTGGAGCTCCTTATAAAATTACTCAGTATAGAATGAAATAGAAGGGTCATTTTTACAATGGTCAATTGAAGCCCCGTACACACGACCGAGGAACTCGACGGGCGAAACACATCGTTTTCCTCGTCGAGTTCCTTGTTAGGCTGTCGAGGAACTCGACAAGGCAAGTTTCTCCATTCCCGTCGAGGAAATAGAGAACTTTCTCTCTTTTTGGCTCGTCGAGTTTCTCAACAGTTTCCTCGACGAAAATGTACACACAACCGGTTTCCTCGGCAAAAAAATATAGCCCAGCAAGTTTCTTGCTGGTTTTTGCCGAGAAACTCGGTCGTGTGTGCGAGGCCTGAGCCTATGTTTTTTTAAAACAACTTAAAGGAGTTGTATGGGTTAGATTTTTTTTTTTTTAAATAACAAACGTGTCATACTTACCTCCACTGTGCAGTTTGTTTTGCACAGAGTGGCCCCGATCCTCATCTTCTGGGGACCCTCGGCGACTGTCTCGGCTCCTCCCCGCAAGCGCTAATCCCCTTCTGGGAAGCGCTCTGCCAAGGCGGTTAGCTTGCGGGCGTGCTTCCGTGTGATACAGTCGGTGGGCATAGCCACCGACGGTACCACTTGGCCCCGCCCCCTGGTGCGCCGCATCATTGATTTGATTTGATTTGGCAGCAGTGGGAGCCAATGGCTGCACTGCTATCAATCATCCAATGCAGAGCCAACTAGAGCTTGGTGAAAGCAACGCGGGATCGTGCCTAAGGAGATTTGGCTCTCAGGTAAGTAAAACAGGTGCTGGGGGTGACTGCAAGGTGTTTTTTTCACCTTAATGCATAGGATGCATTAAGGTGAAAAAACACGAAGCTTTACAACCCCCTTAAAATAGAGATTTCTCCCTGCTGGATATTTGAGGAAAACACAGTCAACATAAAAATATTCCAATTTGAAATTTGCTGTAAACTCTTCTCTGGTGCAGAATGCATGAGCTTATTTCAATGAAATCTTATTGCAAGGAAGAATGTCCATAATTATGATTAGGTGTCAGCAGCAAACCTTGCCTGCTGGACTGGAATGATATATACCTTTTGTATCGCTTTCCTTTCCCTTTTAGATTGTACATTTTTATAAGCAAGGCCCTCCAAATACTCTTGTATTGAATTGTATTGTCGCCTTTTATTTTCTAAAGTGATGTATATTAATAAATTATTATTAATATTAATAATAACAACAATAAAAATAATAAAAATATGGACTTTAGAAGTGGAAGAAAACAAACAATGTTGGTGGAATTCATCCATTTATTTATTCCTAGGTTTTCCAAGAATTACCATTTAAGATGACGCCTTGATACAAGATAACAGTTAATATTTATTAAAAATAATGGAATTCGTGTGATAATACAAAAAAAACAATTTGCTCTATAAAAAATTATCAAGAAATCTAATTTTTTTTTTCATTGCGTATCTGGCTGCTCTAACTACTTCAAGCTGAGTGTGAGGCCCCGTACACACGGCCGAGGAACTCGACGTGCCAAACACATCGAGTTCCTCGGCAAGTTCAGCCCTGAAGCCGCCGAGGAGCTTGGCGGGCCGAGAGCTCCCATAGAACAACGAGGAAATAGAGATCTCTATTTCCTCGCCGAGGTCCTCGTCGGCTTCCTCGGCGAAATTGTACACACGGCCGGGTTTCTCGGCAGAATTCAGCCAGAAACT